>NC_035434.2:36611681-36911681 GCF_002127325.2 Helianthus annuus | reverse complement strand
TTGATAGTGTAGGGTGTTTATGATCATCCGATTTATGTTGATATTATAGGTCAAATGTGTCATAGTGTTTAGAATAAATGTTTACATGATTCTTGTTGACCAAGTAGCATGATATGTATTGTAGAATGAGGATGTATGCTTATGCTTTGAACAAGAAGAATGGTATCTATTTGGATGAATCTCATGATGAACCGTATGAACATGTTTATGATGAAAACCCTAATAAAGAACAACATGAATGTCATGAAAATATTTGAAAAACTTGTTGCTTGATTTGTTTTGATTAAGGTTTAGACAAGAAAACATGTTTGTGAACCCTCATTGGATAGTACACAATATCATGAAATCAGAATTCCATTGGTTAGTACAAGTCGTGGCAGGTATTTCAGAAACTTCAGACAAGCGAGTCGAGACCCTCGGTTGTGACTCGAGACCGTCTAAGTGATGACTCGAGACCATGGAGCTACAACTCGAGACCGCAACGGTTGCGACTCGAGACCTAGACCAAGCAACTCAAAAACGGACTTCAGGGACTCGAGACCATCATGCTCTCGACTCGAGACCACATAGTGACAACTCGAGATTGGACTCGAGACCTCTGAGGTTGCGAGTCATGCCTGCACCACTCGAGACCAGCCATTACAACTCGAGACCTCCTGGTTGCGACTCGAGACCGCATGTTCTTGAGTCGAGACCACCTTGTCTCGACTGGGCTGCTTACTTTAGTTATTGGGCCACAACGTGATTTGTTTGGGCTGCCTGTTTAACTGGACTATGTGTTAGTTGTTACTGTTGACTGATCAAATAATAGAGCAGGCCCAATAACTCAACATGTAACTGTATGCATGCTATGTGTTAGCTATGTGTAGAATACGTAACATCTCTGTACCCAAACCTGACCTATACTGGTAACCATGCTAGGACGTGGTGACCAGCGTGCTTGACCAAGTAACCTAATCTGCCGAGCAACCCAAGGTGAGTTCACACACTAAAAGCATGCGTCCCAGGGAGGGACACAGACAAACTGCCAACTTTGAGAAAAATACTTTTGAACTATTATTTCCGGGGGAAATCCGAATGGGTACTTACTATCTCCGGGGAGATACGTTTGGATATTATTTATAAATCACAACTAGCCAAGCTAAACGAAACTCTATCACCTTAAGTCCCTGCTTACAGTACCGATTAATCGCCGGGGGCGAACGGGTTATTAGTTGATAGCGCTATTAGATTTGACAACCTCACACCATGACCGGGGGGATCGGGCGTGAACTAGTAGACCTTGCATCTTGGTCAATGACGATAGATATTGACTCGGGGCACAACAACTTTCCGTCAACAGTTTCGGTATCTACAGTTTAGTGAGCTTACAGATGGGGTAGCTCCCCATAACGTGATTAAAAATGCTTTATCTAAACAACTTACGTTTTCTAAAACTAAAACTGGACACCCCGTGGACTCGCCAACATTATGTTGATACCCTACTGCATGCTTTGCAGGTACCCAGTGACTCAGGAGCTTGCAGCTTGTGGATGTGTAGTGGTCGTCTAACCCGTGTGTTGGGTTCTAAACAAACTTGAACTAAGAACCTTGTTTTAAACTATTTTGTCTATGCTTCCGCTACTTATCTGAACTACTACTTGAACTTAAAACTTTTGAACTTTGACTATGGTATTTGCTAACCTTGTGGTTGGTGAGTATTACATATGTTATTAACTAAATTGTTCAGTATAATTGGTGGCTGGATCCTGGTCAGTCATGCCTCCAAGCGGTGGTACTCCGCATGTGGATTTTGGGGGTGTGACACTGATCATCCTTTTCTGTTAAATCCCCAGCACTAAAAGCAGTCTGGATTTTCGGATTTCTCTCAACTTCTGGAACACTGCCTTTGTAGTACATCTTTACATCTTGTTAACCACTTGGACTGTTCATCCTCGCGATCTTTTGCTGTTCCAGGTCCTGACTTTCGATATTTTCGATAAACTGAGAAATCGTTAACCCCTCATAAACTCCAGTATTTTTCAATATCATCAAGTAAGTTCCCCACTCTTTCTGTGGTAACGCATCGGCTAACTTGTCTACCCACTCTTCACGATCTTTTGTAATACTCAGCATTGACATGGATCGCACTAAGTGACAGTATCGCTCAATTAGCTTCTTCGTATCTTCACCCGGTAAGCTACTGAATAGATCAAACTCTTTCTTGAGCAACGCCTTCTTACTCTTAATCATGTTCTCACTACCCTCAAACTTAACACGAAGAGCATCCCAGATTGACTTTGAAGTTTTGTCGTGTTGTAGTAGAATGAAGATGTCTTCTTTGATGGCTTGCTGAAGCAGACTGATCATCATCTTTTCGGCTTTATACATATTCCGTTCTTGATCAGAAAATTCTGATAGCTCTTTGATAACTTGCAAATCTGTGTGTGGTAAAACATACTTCTTCAGAATACATTCCCAAGACCTGAGATGATTTGCTTGTACCCAGTTCTCGAATCTGTCTTTCCACCCGTAGTACTCTTCGATACTCATTAGTTTCGGGGGCTTTTGTGTAGTTCCGGTCTCATTTTCCAAATTCATGGCTTGAGCAATAACAGCTGGAGTAGAAGAAGTTGCAAATGCGTTGTAAAACTCTTCACTCATGATTGCAAGTCACGTATTTCAAAAACAGTAGCTTTGGAGCGAAATAACAAACCACACACTTAGGAGCGAAATCACCAAGTTGTTGATTGGAACGAAATTAACAACTTAGCTTTCAGGAGCGAAATTAGAACCACCTTTGGAGCGAAATCCCTAAACAGTCACCCTGGAGCGGAATTAACCCAATGTAAGAACGGAATCACACTTGACTTTGGAGCGGAATCTCGAATTTGGATCTCTGGAGCGAAATCACTAGTAACCCAGGTGTGACAACTGTGTTCTATAGTCGTGGTTCAATGTAAAACAATGTTGATTATTAATAAAACAATGTGATTTGGTGTTATTATATGTGTTTTTGTGTTATTATGTGTGTATTTGTGTTTGGTGATTTTTCAATTTGATTCGATTCCAATTTCAAGCTCTAAATCGCTTTCTGGAAGGTTATACGCGCACGGATGCGTAAATATAACCAGTTAAATGCAACGAACACTCCGGAATAGTGATATAGGCTTAACATACCTTAAACAACCTCCACATAACTTAGAAATAAGTTTTGGATGCTTTGGTGTGTTGAAATCAAGTTTGTTCAATTGCAGGGACTATTTGTGTCAAACTGCAAAACTATACCGATTTGTATAGTAACGAACATTCCGGAATTTGATCATAAGTTAAACATACCCTAAATAACCTTTACATAGCTTAGAAATAGGCTTTGAGGGGTTCGATATGCTAAAATAAACTTTATTGATCAATAGGGACTAAAGGCGTCAAAAAGTGCACAAGTTTGTATTTTCGGGCATATTTTACGTTCTGAATACATCCAGACATCCAAAAAATTCATGTAATCATTAAAATATTATGTTTTAGTGTTTGGCATGATAGAAATCCATTCGTCGCTTGATTTGGATCGTTTTTTCGTTCGTTACGACTTCCGTCGTAATTAAGCGAATAACGCGACCGTACGACCAAATGAACCGACATCCAAGAAATTTTTGAGCATGTTTTTATTTCCCTATACTTTAACTTTGTTTTAGATCCTTGAAATGGGGTTAACGAGGCTTAAAAGTGCAAAAAAATCAAGTTTTACAAGTGCAGGGACCATTTTTGAAATTTCTGACCAGATTCAATAAACCTAGTCCATTTTGAAGTGTTGATGGTTTTAACCCATGGTTTTGCAAAACCATGGGCTGGTATTCAATGAACCTAGTCCATTATGACTCATATTAGGGGCTCCCATGGTTTTAGAAAACCATGGGCACACATGTAAGGTCTAGATCAAAGCTCAGTTTTCGATGAACGATCTTAACGGTTCTTGAATTCCTATAAATACCCACCCTCACTTGCTCTCAAAGCACACTTGAATCTGATTTTGGATCTCTAAGTTGAAGTTTATGCTTCATACCTGAGAGTAAATCGGATCAAGAGCTTGCGGGGACCTTCTATAAGTATTCTTTCGTTCTTTTCATTCGTTTTTGTCGTTAAAGTCAAACTGCTTTTGACTTTCTACTTTGACCAGTTTATGGTCAACGCGAAGTTCGTTTGGACTTCATAACGTGAGCGTAATCACGATGGTTATAGTCCCTAGTGACTATACCTACTGATTACCACGTTATCTAGCCTTAGTGACGAGTCGTAGTTTCGGCCAAAATGCGTTTTCTCGCGTATTTTGTAACCAAACTACTCTAGGATATCAAAACCGTTTGTTTTGATATCAAAACCGTTTGTTTTGATATCAAAACCTGTTTTCTAACTTAACTAAACATGTTCTAGCATGTTTAGCTCATCACTTTTTTTTTAGATTAGTGTTTGTGTGGAGCCGAAAGTCAAGCGGACTAAACACCCGCTTAGACTTTCGAACACGACCCGTTTGGTCGATCATTAGGATCCGACCAAACATGTTTAGTGACCATAGTAGCATAGGGAATAACCTTCCGAGGTTATACCTTATGGTCACTTAGGTTTGATTAGTCGCATGATAGGTAGTTTATATGCCTTTAGTAAATTACCAAAATACCCTTTTCATACATAATTGGTAATTAAGCATATATAACCTAAACTTTTTTCACGTTACTGATTATGTAACATAATTAAACATGTTTTGGCATATAATACTTGTCATAGGACTAGTTAGACGTCTCAAACGCGCTTTGCGCGCACGACACGTTAAAGTAGTGTAAGCTGCCTTAATGGGTCGCAATGGGTCGAAAGCACTTAGGTTAGGTTTCAATTTAGGATGTAGGCTTAGTTAAACCATATCACATGAGTTCCAACACTCATTTGGTTTACAAGACTCCATTCTATCCGATCGTCCAATTTAGGCGTCTATTGTTTGACTAGTGGTTCGATTACTAGGTGCTACTTGATTTTTCGGGGTTACTTGAGTTTGATTGTAGTTCTATTGATTGAGGATACTTTGCACTTCATGTGAGTACAAAGTTCCCCTATTTTACTATTTTCAACTGTTTTGGGGTGATTCATATGTACAAAATGATTTCAAGGTTTAAACGATGGTTTTTCATAAACAATTAAGATGGTTTATACAAAACTAATAACGATTTCAATAAAGTGAACAAACTTGTTGGTTGTAGTTACATAACAAATGACATTTATTAGCGTTGATCAAGCCGACCAGTATTAGGTTATGGTACCATAGGATCTGACAAATCCCGTTACTTTACTACGCCCATGGTTATGTGTGGGGGTTGTGGGTAGCGACTGAATCTGATGTTGTTAACTTACCCTTTGGTGGTTTGTTAACTCGAGAAGCGAGAAGCGAGGTGGTCGAGTCACGAAGGTTTGAATGTTGTTAGCGAGACAACCATATATAGTTTTCACAATTTAAAACGAGGATGATTTAAACGATTTTAAACGAGTTAACGATTTTGGAAACGATTTTGAACAAGTTAAACGAATTGGATAAACGATTTGTTTTTTGTTAGTGTTTAGATAACGGGACGGGTGTAATGTGACCACCCTCACTAAACCAGGTATTCGTACGGTTTAATTAATAATTAATTGCTGCTTAATTACTGTGCTTACTTGAAATTACTGATGAACTGCTACTTGAATTCTGATACATGTACATATCTGCATCATACTTTGATTTCCCTCACTACATCATTTACATACTGAACTCTAGTGACAAACATGATGCACAAAAGCAAAGTAGCACTATGAACGGATAACCTATTGAACATGCTGATAAAGCCAGCATCAGGAAGATACTGCCTCTAAGGCCTGTATGAGCCAGAAATATTTTACTACACCCATAGTGAGTGTAGGGATACAAGGGTTGTAGAACTGCGTCTCTAGGAATAAGTTACGATGACTGGATGTGCCTAAAACATACACTGAGCACAAAACACAGCACTTTAATAAACAATTTAGCTTCTAGCTAGCTAATAAAGTGCCAAAGCATGAGAAAAATATTACTAGACACTTTCCAAAGTGTCGGGAATAAGTTGTGTCACTAAAAATGGTATTAACGACACTTTAAAGCTTTATTAAGCGCTTTAACGGATTACTATCCAACCGAACAACCGGACTATACCCGGAACATAAAAATATAGACATTAACATTATTGATCTTTTTCTGAGCCAGTTAGGGTCCCTGAACACCCTAACACCCGCCATAAAACATAATGTGACACCCTAGGAAAACAAGTGAACGATGCAACCTATCTAGCTTCCCCAGTAAGTACACGTACCAAATTTCGGGACGAAATTTCTTTCAAGTTGGGGATAATGTGACAACTCGAACTTTTGACTTTCATTTTGTATTTAATGCACGTTGACCTTGACCGTTAACTTTGACTGTGTAGTTGTTTGACTGATTGACTGGTAATCATACATGCTATGTTTTATTGAAACGTGTTATGATTGTGCACATATGTGGCTTATTGTTATGAGAATAACATGGATTATTGTAAAACACTTAGAGCGTTTCACCAACAAACATCTCAACGAATCAGAATTTTGATTCGCCAAGAACCATTCGACGAAACAGGAAACCTGTTTCGCCAACCCTGTTTGGCCAGCCCACTCTTAACGAAACAAAGCTTGTTTCACCGGCCCATCTGATTCGCCAAAGCCCATTACGGGCCCAAATCGTATGTATGTGTTTAAAACGTGGAACGACCTCCTGTTTCACAACTTTGGCAAAACAGAAAACCCTAGAACTCCTGTGTGTGTGTGTGACGGCAAACTTGTGTTCCTGAAGTCCCAATTTAACCTTGTTAACATTCCTTTGTCGCGGTTAGTATTTTCTACTCGTATTGATTGATGGTTTGGGATTGTTGTAAACTGATTTCTGATGTAGTGCTTATGCTCATGATTTATTGATAAATTGTTGTTGTTATGATATAGACTTATAGATTACGGATTTTATGCTAAGATTAGATTGTTGAACGGATTGATCGGTTGATACATAGGGCTTGATATTCTAGACTAAACCCAACTGATGATTGCGGTTTGATAAATACAGTTGTGATGCCACCAGTTAGGTCTCAAACGATTGCTAAATGAATGCATGTATTAGCCCTAGTAGTATCAATGAATTCGTGTATTGATTTGATGATGATTTTCTGTGTTATATGATTTACTGTATGATGATGATGATGATGACGGCTATTAACCATGATTAGGGTTTCTGTGATAAGTTCTGTAATTGACTGCATGATTTTCGGTAACTGACATGTTGAAGTAACTGCTGCTTAACGAATGTGAATGTTTGACAAATTGGAAGTCTTGGCGAAACAGAATGTGTTTCGCCAAGGATGTCGACGAATTAGAAAATGTATTTCGCCAAAGGTCTTTAACGAAATAGAACCCCTATTTCGCCAAAGGGTAGTTGACGAAACACAAGTGTTTCGTCAAACATGTGTTTCGCCAAGTATGTGATTCGCCAACTTCTGTTTCGCCAACTGGATAACCTGCATAGTAAACTGATTTAATTTTGTTAAGTGTTGACTGAGTTAACAAACTGATGTTAAACACTATGCATGACTTGTGTGATGTTGATTAGTGATGTGTACTACTTGGTGATCATTGATTATGCTTATACGTGAACTGTATGAATTCAAACTGATTGTGTACATGCATACTCTAGGACGTGATTGATTTACTTTGAGCACATAATTAGCATACCGAGCAAACCAAGGTGAGTTCACACAGCCAAGGCATGGGATTCCCGGGTTGGGAATTGGGTTGGAATGTTTGATATGGAATGATTACTCGTACTTACGAAATCACTAGACTATAGACCATCGTCCTCAAGATAGTCAGGACACTTACGTAAAACCTACGTAAACTAGTATCTACCATTGTCTCCCGGGTCGGGAGGACACTTACGTAAAACCTACGTAAACTAATACCTACTACTGTCTTCCGGGTCGGAAGGACACTTACGTAAATCCTACGTAAACCCCACGCGTACCACTGTCCTCGGGGAAGGGCACTCACGTAAATCCTACGTGACCTTGTACGTATTCCTGTTCTCGGATTAAGAAGAACACATGGTTGCAAATAGTCTAGTAAGTACCATAATGGGAAACCCCCATTAGTAAAGATAAACGTGGGAATCCCCCACTAGTAATATTTATATACAAGGCAATGGGAAACCCCCACCATTAGTACATACAAGCATGGGAAGCCTCCAACTAGATGAACATACTCATTACTATTACGAACTTATTTTCTGTGAACTCGCTCAACTAGTTGTTGACTCTCTGCTGCATGCCTTGCAGGACCTTAGGTATCATATGGAGCTTGCACAAGGAGGAGCGGGTCGTTGTGGAGCACAGATCATGAACACTATGTTTAACGTTTCGAATATTCGAACTTATGATTTAATTTGGGTTTACATTATTATGCTTCCGCTATTGATACTATTTTTGGTTTAGAACATCAATTATATTGAATTGGGTTTTACGAACTATCTTATTTATATTAGGCTATGTTCAATATGATTGATGGCTTGATCCTGGTCACGTCACGCCTCCAAGCGGTGGTACTCCGCGTGTGGATTTTGGGGGTGTGACAGATTGGTATCAGAGCCATTGGTTATAGAGAACTTGGTTTTAATATGGGAAAACGTTTTTATTAAAACCAGACTATAACCAGAACAGTGCTCTCAACGATCCACAACGACGCTTCGCTCCACGTGCAAGACTCGACATCCTAGGTAATAAGGTTTATGTTTATTACCTGCATGCTAGAACTATATAGAACTTTGCTCGTATTGCGCTTAGATACACATGATACTATTACATGAGAATACCTACGTGCTTACGCTTTTCTGTCATCGCCCTACTCGCGAACCATTCTCACTTACGCTACTTTTACAATGAAGATCATGTCTGGACGAATTAACATGACTCAAGCCCAGCTAGAGGCTCTCATTCAAGCTCAAGTTGCTGCGGCACTAGCAGCTGCTCAAGCAGGTAGTATACCCTGCAGTATAGACTCACACTAGGATCCTTAGATCCTACATTAACTCTCGTATCTAACTTCGACCTATTCATACACAATAGGTCAACACGCGCAGCAACCTGTCTGCACTTTCAAGAACTTCATGGACTGTCGTCCAAGTACTTTCAGTGGCACCGAGGGGGCAGTGGGACTCCTCCATTGGTTTGAGAAACTAGAGTCAGTGTTTGAAATGTGCGAATGCCCTGGGGATCGCAGGGTCAAGTATGCCACTGGCACGTTGGAAGGGATTGTGCTAACCTGGTGGAACGCGCAAGTTCAGATTCTCGGGTTGGCAGCTGCTAACGCCACCCCATGGAACGATTTTAAGGAACTCATCAAGCGAGAATACTGCACGCGTGACGACATTCACAAGCTGGAAGATGAGTTTTATCACTTGAAGATGACGGGGTCAGAGATAGAAGCTTACACGAAGTGATCGAACGAACTGGCTATCTTGTGTCCAACCATGGTAGACCCTCCGATCAAGCGCATCGAGTTGTACCTCAAGGGTCTAGCCTCAGAAATTCAGAGCCATGTTACATCGGCTAACCTCGACAACATTCAAGATATTCAGCGTCTTGCCCACCGACTCACCGATCAGGCAGTGGATCAGAACAAGCTGCCAAAACGCATCAGTGCTACTACTACTGCTGTCACTACTCCTGCTACTCCCAGTGACAACAAAAGAAAGTGGGATGGGGATTCTAGCAAAGGTTCAGCAACAGTTCAGTCTCAAGCTCAGCAGCAGAAGACTGACCACTACCAGAGTCCTAGTCAGCAATCCTCTGGTGGTCATAGACAGAGAAGGTATCAAGGGTTTCACCCCAAGTGTCACAACTGCAACAGACATCACAGCGGCCAGTGCAACAAGGGTCGTTGTCAAAGATGTCTCAAGATGGGTCACGAGGCCAAAGACTGTAGGAGCCCACGACCTGCAAATCAGAACCAGCAACCACAACAACCAGCTCCACAGAACCCACAGCAGCAGCAGCCACAACGTGGAAACCGGGGATGTTTCCAGTGTGGAGCAGAAGGTCATTACAAATGCGATTGTCCTCAGTTGAACCAGAATCAGAACCGCAACAACAACAATCAGGGCAACGGGAACAATAACAACAATAACGGGGGAAACAACAACAACAATGGCAACGAAGCTCGGGGTCGTGCTTTTGTGCTAGGTCGGGGTGACGCAGTGAATGATCCCAATGTGGTTATGGGTAAGTTTCTTCTCGACGATATTTACGTTACTGTCTTATTTGATTCGGGTGCTGATACAAGCTATATGTCTTTGAAAATGAGTAAATTATTAAAACGTACACCAACACCCCTAAACACCAAACACGTCGTAGAATTAGCAAATGGTAAAAGTGTAGAAGCCGCACATGTAATCAAGGGTTGTAGCATTGTTTTAGCTGGTCAGACCTTCACGATTGATCTTATACCCATAGTTTTGGGTAGCTTCGACGTTGTCATCGGTATGGATTGGTTGTCCCAGCGTTACGCAGAGATTTTATGCAAGGAAAAGATCATCCGTATTCCTCGCTCTAGTCAGGAACCTCTCGAAGTTCAAGGCGACAAGAGTGGTGTTGTGGTTGGCATCATCTCCTTCTTAAAGGTGTAGAAATGTTTACGAAAGGGGCACACTGCTATCTTGGCACTCGTTACTGACACATCAGCAAAGGAAAAGAAGCTGGAGGATATTCCAGTCGTACGTGACTTCCCTCAGGTGTTTCCTGAAGATTTACCCGGTTTACCGCCTCACCGCCAAGTCGAATTCCAGATTGAGTTAGCTCCTGGAGCAGCACCAATAGCCCGCGCACCGTATCATTTAGCTCCAACCGAACTGGAAGAACTGTCGAAGCAGCTACAAGAGCTCTTGGAAAAGGGCTTCATTCGTCCAAGCTCTTCGCCCTGGGGAGCTCCAGTACTCTTCGTGAAAAAGAAGGATGGCACTTTCAGGATGTGCATCGACTACCGTGAACTGAACAAGGTGACGGTGAAGAACCGTTATCCTCTTCCGCGTATAGATGACTTATTCGACCAGTTGCAGGGGTCGAGTTACTACTCCAAGATAGACTTGAGGTCAGGGTATCATCAGCTGAGAGTCCGGGATGAGGACGTCTCCAAAACCGCATTCAGAACTCGTTACGGTCACTACGAGTTTCTTGTCATGCCATTTGGGTTAACGAATGCGCCTGCCGTATTTATGGATCTGATGAACAGGGTGTGCAAGCCGTACTTAGACAAGTTTGTGATTGTCTTCATCGACGATGTGACACCCCAGGAAAAACCAGTGAACGATTGAACTTACCTAGCTTCCTCAGTGAGTGCATACCAAATTTCGGGACGAAATTTCCAATTAGTTGGGGATAATGTGACAACCCGTACTCTAGACTTATCTTGTGTAACGTTATATGCTCACGTGAACTATGTTACTTGAACGAATACAGGATATGTTATGTGTTACACGATTGTGTGATTTCGTGATTATATTGAATGTTGCATGTTACGTGATTTAATGTGATTGCATATGTTATTACTTGAACCGATTAGTGAAACATTTACAAGAACCCACTCGGTCCATATGGTTGGACTCGAGACCATGAGAAAACCCATGTGGGGGTTTCGGCCCACATCCCTTGTACGTACATATATATATACACATATTACCTCTAGGGTTTTAGTTTTTACAAAACTTAGCAATCAAGAACACACACAAACTCTCACTCTCGTTCGCAAACACAAGACGGCCGGACATCAACCTCAATTCGGATCACCCCTACTCGATCGGTTAGTGTTTAATTGTGTTATATTGATTCTGTGATTGATTCGGATAGTATAATAATCGGATCGGACATGGTTGTAATCGGCTGAATGTTGTAATCGGATATTGTTGTTAATCGGCTATTGCATAAAATCGGCTGAATGTGTTATGTTTGATTGAATGTTAACCGGCCGGACTTACCTGTTAATCGACCGGACTTGTGTGTTTTATGTTAGCTAATAAACTAGGACTAGTCCGGCTAGGGTTCATGCAATCGGTGATAATAAGATGTTTGTTAATCACATGCTTAGGCTGGAACGATTAGAGATGTTTGATTTAGTTTTGTTGATCGGCTGAACAGGGTTCCGAATTGATGTGATCGATTTTGTTATTGGTAATCGAATATTGTTCATGCTTTGATCTGATTAGGGTTCATGAGAAAACCGATGGACAATTGACTGTTTGATCGATTGCATGCTAAACTAAAAGTTGGAAATTATGTTAATTGATCTATTTGCTGATATTACGGAATGATAGTTGGAAACTGATAATTGATTATGTATGATTGCATGAAACATGGAAACTTGTTACAAAATTGATGGCCCACACGGTTACGACTCGGCACTCCAGTTGCGAGTCGAGACCCCATCAGCATCAGCCGGAATCACGGTTGCGAGTCATGATTTCGACTCGTAACCAGACCATGCCAAACCGAGACCATGGTTGCGAGTCCCGTTGCGACTCGTAACCGAACCATGACGAGTCGAGACCAGTCGTTGCGACTCGTAACCCCGTTGCGACTCGAGACCGGACTCGAGACCACCTAGTCTTGAAGGATATGCATCTGTCGAGATCTCCCTTGTTGCGACTCGTAATCTCTGTTGCGAGTCGAGACCAAGCACGTGCACATGATTGGACTTACACACTGACACGAGCCCAACTAATTGGGCCGGATAACTGGACTTGTTTACACTGCTGTTATTTGGACTACTTATCTGATTGGGCTAATAGGTTGGGTGAATATTATTTGGGCCGGGTTATGTTTGGGCCGAATACTTAGATTGCTTATCGGATTGATGTTACGTGTACATGTTTACCATGATCCTTGTATGCTTGCAACGTGGTAGCTTATGTGATACATACGTGCAATACTTGAACCAAACCTGACTTATGTGGTAACCCTGTTAGGACGTGGTTGACCACTGTTAGTTCAAGAACTCTCTCTCTCTTTGTGTATCTGCCGAGCAACCCAAGGTGAGTTCACACAGCCAAGGCATGGGGTTCCCAGGGTGGGAATGGGATTGGATGGTTATACGTGCATACTTAGTAAATGGAACTTAATGAGATAAGCCTCAGGGTGAGGTTGGTAAATGATGAGATACAGCTAGACTAGTATACCTACTTGAACTGATCTTCGCACACACGCCAGGGGTTGGCTGCGATATTATGACTGATCTTCGCACACATGCCTCAGGAAGGCTGCGAACTATATACTAAAACTTCGCACACATGCCAGGGTGGCCGCGATACAAATATACATAGTCTAGAATACTTGGGAACTTTCCCCAATCTTCGCATACATGCCGAAATGGCCCACGATACGAATCAATACTATACATGAACAATGAACGAACTAATACGATGCATGACTAGATAAACAAACGCAATGCTTGCTATACTACTCCATTAACTGAACTTACTTTCTGTGAACTCGCTCAACTAGTTTGTTGATTATTTGCTGCATGCCTTGCAGGACCTTAGGTACATTATGGAGCTTGCACAGGGAGGAGCAGGTCGTTGTGGGCAAAGGATCGTTAATGCTAATATTTCATACGTTAACACTTGTGTTTGAGTTTTGCCTAAATGCTTCCGCTATACTTAATTATATTACATGTTCAATATGATTGGTGGTTAGGATCCTGGTCAGTCACGCCTCCAAGCGGTGATACTCCGCGTGTGGATTTTGGGGGTGTGACAGATTGGTATCAGAGCCAGTGGTTATAGAGATCTAGGTTTTAATGTGGGAAAACGTTTTTATTAAAACCAGACTATAACCAGAACAGTGCTCTCAACGATCCACAACGACGCTTCGCTCCACGTGCAAGACTCGACATCCTAGGTAATAAGGTTTATGCTATTGCCTGTTTGCTAGAACTGCTTAGAACTTTGCTCACATTACGTTTAGATACACATGACTTTGTTACATGAGAACACCTACGTGCTTACACTTTTCTGTCATCGCCCTACTCGCGACCCACTCTCATTTACGTTACTCTTACTATGAAGATCATGTCTGGACGAATCAACATGACACAAGCCCAGCTAGAGGCTCTCGTTCAAGCTCAAGTTGCTGCGGCACTTGCAGCTGCTCAAGCAGGTCAACCAGCGCAGCAAGTTTGCACCTTTAAGAATTTCATGGACTGTCGTCCAAATTCCTTCAGCGGCACAGAGGGGGCAGTGGGACTCCTCCACTGGTTTGAGAAGCTAGAATCCGTATTCGAAATGTGCGAGTGCCCTGAGGCCCGCAAGGTCAAGTTTGCCACCGGCACCTTGGAGGGAATAGCACTAACTTGGTGGAACGCCCAAGTTCAAATCTTAGGGTTGGCAGCTGCAAACGCCACCCCATGGAACGATTTTAAGGAACTCATCAAGCGTGAGTATTGCACGCGTGAAGACATTCACAAGTTGGAAGACGAGTTGTATAACCTAAGGATGGTGGGATCTGAGATCGAAGCGTATACGAAACGGTCGAATGAGCTGGCAGTTCTGTGTCCTACTATGGTGGACCCTCCATACAAGCGCATTGAGTTGTATCTCAAGGGTTTGGCGCCAGAGATTCAGAGCCACGTGACGTCGGCTAACCTCGAAAACATCCAGGAAATCCAACGCCTCGCTCATCGCATTACCGACCAGGCAGTGGATCAGAATAAACTGCCTAAGCGTGTCAACGCTACTGCTACAGTCACTTCAGCTGCTACTACTGCTACACCCAGCGACAACAAACGGAAATGGGATGGGGATTCCGATCAGTCTCAAGCACAGCAGCGCAGAACGAATGACTACCAGAATCCGAGTCAGCAATCATCTGGCAGTCAGGAGCAGGGTGGATACAGGGGAGTACACCCACTATGTAACAAGTGTAACAAGCACCACAGTGGAAGGTGTCGCAAGGAACGTTGCCAGAGATGTTTCAAGATAGGGCACGAAGCCAAAGATTGCAGGAGCTCACGACTTGCAAACCAGAATCAGCAACTTCCACCACCAGTTCCTCAGAACCCACAGCAGCAGCAGCCACAGCGTGGAAATCGGGGATGTTTCCAGTGTGGGGCAGAAGGTCATTACAAGCGCGATTGCCCACAGTTGAACCAGAATCAGAACAACAACAATAACCAGGGCAATGGAAACAACAACAACAACAATGGCAACGAGGCAAGGGGTCGAGCTTTCATGCTAGGACAAGGAGACGCTGTTTGAACTCATAACTCGTTTTGGGATTTTCTTTATTATGTTTCTGTTACTCGAACAAAGTTTGGTTTGTACTTGAATCGTACTGGGTTTTATGGACTATTTTAAATCCTATACTTTATGTTTGATATGATGGATGGTTTGATATTATTTGAACGCTCCTGCCGTATTTAAGGACCTTATGAACAGGGTGTGCAAACCCTACTTAGACGAGTTCGCCATAGTATTTGTGAAGTCCACTTCTTAGGCCACGTAGTGAACAAGGATGGGATCCGTGTCGATCCATCCAAGGTAGACTCAACCAGAAACTGGCCTGCACCACGTACTACAGACGGTTTACCAGGGATTTCTCGAAGATTGCTCAGCCACTTACGCTACTGACACAGAAGGGTGTCACCTATTGCTGGGAGAGCCCAGGAGACTGCTTTTCAGCGCGACGAGGTTATCGCTTTCGCTTCACGTCAACTTAAGATTCATGAACGCAACTACACGACGCACGGTTTAGAGCTGGGAGCTGATGTGTTCGCGCTTAAGATATGGCGACACTACCTGTACGGTACCAGGTGCACGATTTACACCGATCACAGGAGTCTCGAGCATATTCTTGAGCAGAAGGATTTGAACATGCGTCAACGACGATGGGTTGAACTACTTAGCGACTACGAATGCGCCATCAAGTACCATTCAGGCAAGGCCAAGGTTGTGGCGGACGCCCTCAGTCGGAAGGACACTCTACCTCAGCGCGTGCGAGCGCTACAGCTTACGATCCAGACTAGCCTGCCAGCACAGATACGAACTGCTCAGATAGAAGCACGGAAGCCCGAAAACGTCAAGGCTGAATGCCTTACGCGGCTCACGACAACGATTAGGACAGAAGGCAGACGGCGCCTACTATGTAACGGGGCGTATTTAGGTCCCACTTTATGGCGGTCTACGCGAACTTGTGATGGATGAAGCTCACAAGTCTTACCACTCAGTACATCCAGGGTCGGATAGAACGTACTAAGACATCAGCACTACTTATTGGTGGCCTAGTAGGAAGGCCCACATTGCTACATACGTCGGAAAATGCTTGACCTGAGTGAGAGTCAAGGTTGAATACCAGAAACTAACAGGGCCTACTTCAGCAGCTTAAGATACCTCAGTGGATATGGGAAGAAATTTCCATGGATTTCGTTACAGGCCTACCTCGATCCCAGCATGGGAACGATACCATATGGGTGATCGTGGATCGACTCACCAAGTCTGCACACTTCCTACCGATTAAGGAAACGGACAAGTTCTCCACTCTCGCAGACAACTATCTTAAAGAAGATTGTTTCGAGGCACGGGGTGCCCACGTCCATCATTTCGGATCGCGATGCACGATTCACGTCAGAACTTTGGCAAGCAATGCACAAACCATTCGACTCACGATTAAACATGAGCACAATAGCATACAAGCCGCTCCATTCAAGGCATTGTACGGGCGTAAATGCCGGTCACCTCTCTGTTGGGCAGAGGTGGGGGATAGTCAGATTACGGGTCCAGAAATTTTATGGACGCCACGGAAAAAGATTGCACAGATACGACAACGCATGGCGGCAGCACGCGACCGTCAGAAAGCCTACGCGGACAAGCGTAGAAAGCCATTGGAATATCAGGTCGGGGACCATTCGAGATCATAGAACGTACAGACAGGATAGCCTATAGATTTAACCTACCAGCTGAACTCGGGGCAGTTCACAATGTCTCTCATGTATTGAACTACCGACGAGCGGTTGCAGTTCGTCGAGGAACCAGTAGAAAACACGGACCGGGATGTGAAGGTCCTCAAACACAAGAGAATCCCTCTTGTCCGAGTTCGTTGGAACTCCAACGTGGCCCAGAGTACACCTGGGAACGCGAAGAAAGGGTGACAGAAAAGTACCCCCAGTTATTTGAAACCAATGCTACCACTACTGAGGCTGAAGCTACTACTTCGGAATTTCGGGACGAAATTCCAGATCAACGGGGGGAGGATGTGACACCCCAGGAAAAACCAGTGAATGATTGAACTTACCTAGCTTCCTCAGTGAGTGCATACCAAATTTCGGGACGAAATTTCCAATTAGTTGGGGATAATGTGACAACCCGTACTCTAGACTTATCTTGTGTAACGTTATATGCTCACGTGAACTATGTTACTTGAACGAATACAGGATATGTTATGTGTTACACGATTGTGTGATTTCGTGATTATATTGAATGTTGCATGTTACGTGATTTAATGTGATTGCATATGTTATTACTTGAACCGATTAGTGAAACATTTACAAGAACCCACTCGGTCCATATGGTTGGACTCGAGACCATGAGAAAACCCATGTGGGGGTTTCGGCCCACATCCCTTGTACGTACATATATATATACACATATTACCTCTAGGGTTTTAGTTTTTACAAAACTTAGCAATCAAGAACACACACAAACTCTCACTCTCGTTCGCAAACACAAGACGGCCGGACATCAACCTCAATTCGGATCACCCCTACTCGATCGGTTAGTGTTTAATTGTGTTATATTGATTCTGTGATTGATTCGGATAGTATAATAATCGGATCGGACATGGTTGTAATCGGCTGAATGTTGTAATCGGATATTGTTGTTAATCGGCTATTGCATAAAATCGGCTGAATGTGTTATGTTTGATTGAATGTTAACCGGCCGGACTTACCTGTTAATCGACCGGACTTGTGTGTTTTATGTTAGCTAATAAACTAGGACTAGTCCGGCTAGGGTTCATGCAATCGGTGATAATAAGATGTTTGTTAATCACATGCTTAGGCTGGAACGATTAGAGATGTTTGATTTAGTTTTGTTGATCGGCTGAACAGGGTTCCGAATTGATGTGATCGATTTTGTTATTGGTAATCGAATATTGTTCATGCTTTGATCTGATTAGGGTTCATGAGAAAACCGATGGACAATTGACTGTTTGATCGATTGCATGCTAAACTAAAAGTTGGAAATTATGTTAATTGATCTATTTGCTGATATTACGGAATGATAGTTGGAAACTGATAATTGATTATGTATGATTGCATGAAACATGGAAACTTGTTACAAAATTGATGGCCCACACGGTTACGACTCGGCACTCCAGTTGCGAGTCGAGACCCCATCAGCATCAGCCGGAATCACGGTTGCGAGTCATGATTTCGACTCGTAACCAGACCATGCCAAACCGAGACCATGGTTGCGAGTCCCGTTGCGACTCGTAACCGAACCATGACGAGTCGAGACCAGTCGTTGCGACTCGTAACCCCGTTGCGACTCGAGACCGGACTCGAGACCACCTAGTCTTGAAGGATATGCATCTGTCGAGATCTCCCTTGTTGCGACTCGTAATCTCTGTTGCGAGTCGAGACCAAGCACGTGCACATGATTGGACTTACACACTGACACGAGCCCAACTAATTGGGCCGGATAACTGGACTTGTTTACACTGCTGTTATTTGGACTACTTATCTGATTGGGCTAATAGGTTGGGTGAATATTATTTGGGCCGGGTTATGTTTGGGCCGAATACTTAGATTGCTTATCGGATTGATGTTACGTGTACATGTTTACCATGATCCTTGTATGCTTGCAACGTGGTAGCTTATGTGATACATACGTGCAATACTTGAACCAAACCTGACTTATGTGGTAACCCTGTTAGGACGTGGTTGACCACTGTTAGTTCAAGAACTCTCTCTCTCTTTGTGTATCTGCCGAGCAACCCAAGGTGAGTTCACACAGCCAAGGCATGGGGTTCCCAGGGTGGGAATGGGATTGGATGGTTATACGTGCATACTTAGTAAATGGAACTTAATGAGATAAGCCTCAGGGTGAGGTTGGTAAATGATGAGATACAGCTAGACTAGTATACCTACTTGAACTGATCTTCGCACACACGCCAGGGGTTGGCTGCGATATTATGACTGATCTTCGCACACATGCCTCAGGAAGGCTGCGAACTATATACTAAAACTTCGCACACATGCCAGGGTGGCCGCGATACAAATATACATAGTCTAGAATACTTGGGAACTTTCCCCAATCTTCGCATACATGCCGAAATGGCCCGCGATACGAATCAATACTATACATGAACAATGAACGAACTAATACGATGCATGACTAGATAAACAAACGCAATGCTTGCTATACTACTCCATTAACTGAACTTACTTTCTGTGAACTCGCTCAACTAGTTTGTTGATTATTTGCTGCATGCCTTGCAGGACCTTAGGTACATTATGGAGCTTGCACAGGGAGGAGCAGGTCGTTGTGGGCAAAGGATCGTTAATGCTAATATTTCATACGTTAACACTTGTGTTTGAGTTTTGCCTAAATGCTTCCGCTATACTTAATTATATTACATGTTCAATATGATTGGTGGTTAGGATCCTGGTCAGTCACGCCTCCAAGCGGTGATACTCCGCGTGTGGATTTTGGGGGTGTGACAGACGACATTCTGATTTACTCCAAGAGTCAGGAGGAGCACGAACATCACCTACGATTGATCTTGGAACTTCTTCGAAAGGAACAATTGTACGCCAAGTTTTCCAAATGCGACTTCTGGCTTCGTGAAGTCCACTTCTTAGGCCATGTGGTGAACAGGGATGGGATTCATGTCGATCCATCCAAGGTAGATTCGATCAGGAACTGGCCTGCACCGCGTACACCAACGGAAATACGCCAATTCTTGGGTTTGGCGGGTTACTACAGACGATTTATAAAAGACTTTTCCAAGATCGCACAGCCGCTTACGCTACTGACACAGAAGGGTGTCACCTATCGCTGGGGAGAGCCCCAGGAGACCGCTTTTCAGTACCTAAAGGATAGGCTTTGCAGCGCACCTATTCTCTCATTGCCGGAGGGCACAGATGACTTCGTGGTTTATTGTGACGCATCGATACAGGGACTTGGGTGTGTATTGATGCAACGAGATAAGGTTATTGCCTACGCTTCTCGTCAACTCAAGGTTCACGAACGGAACTACACGACGCACGATTTAGAGCTGGGAGTTGTTGTTTTCGCGCTTAAGATATGGCGACACTACCTGTACGGTACCAGGTGCACGATTTACACCGATCACAGGAGTCTCGAGCATATCCTTAAGCAAAAGGATTTGAACATGCGTCAACGAAGATGGGTTGAACTCCTGAACGATTACGAATGCGCCATCAAGTATCATCCAGGCAAAGCCAATGTGGTGGCTGACGCTCTCAGTCGGAAAGACACTTTACCTAGACAGGTACGAGCTTTGCAGCTCACTATTCAGTCCAGTCTTCCTGCACAGATACGAACTGCTCAGATAGAAGCTTTAAAACCCGAAAACGTCAAGGCTGAAGCCTTACGCGGCTCAAGGCAACGAATGGAACAAAAGGAAGACGGCGCCTACTATGTAACGGGTCGTATTTGGGTCCCACTTTTTGGCGGTTTACGCGAGCTGGTAATGGATGAAGCTCACAAGTCCCGCTACTCGGTACATCCAGGGTCGGATAAAATGTACCACAACATCAGAACAACATATTGGTGGCCTAGTATGAAGGCCCACATCGCTACTTACGTTAGCAAGTGTTTGACTTGTGCAAAGGTCAAAGTGGAGTATCAGAAACCAGCGGGACTACTTCAGCAACCCAAGATACCGCAATGGAAATGGGAAGAAATTTCCATGGATTTCGTTACGGGCTTACCTAGATCCCAGCGGGGGAATGATACCATATGGGTGATCGTGGATCGACTCACCAAGTCTGCACACTTTCTGGCTATAAAGGAAACGGATAAGTTATCCACTCTCGCGGACGTCTATCTTAAAGAAGTTGTTTCGAGGCACGGGGTGCCCACCTCCATCATTTCGGATCGGGATGCTCGATTCACGTCAGAACTATGGCAAGCGATGCACAAATCTTTCGGCTCACGATTAGACATGAGCACAGCATATCATCCTCAGACGGATGGGCAGTCTGAGCGAACGATTCAAACTCTTGAAGACATGCTTCGGGCATGTGTTATCGATTTTGGCAACGGTTGGGAAAAGCATCTCCCTTTGGTGGAGTTCTCATACAATAACAGTTATCACACCAGCATACAAGCCGCTACATTCGAGGCATTGTACGGGCGTAAATGCCGGTCACCTCTCTGTTGGGCAGAGGTGGGGTGTCACACCCCCAAAATCCACCTGCGGAGTATCACCGCTTGGGAGCGTGACTGACCAGGATCAAGCCACCAATCATATTGAACATGCATTTAATATTAAATAAAGTAAATGAAAACCACCCATTCAATACAAAAGGTGCTCAAACATTAAATCGTTTCAAAAGTGTTGCGGAAGCATAGTAATAAACCAGTATCAATAGTTTTAAGTATCACAATAGTAAAGCGGAAGAGCCACGATCCTTGTCCACAACGACCCGCTTCTCCAGTGCAAGCTCCAAGTACCTAGCGATCTGCAAGGCATGTAACAGAATGATCAACAAACTAGTTGAGCGAGTTCACATAAAGGAAATGCGTAATAGTAAGTTCATTTGTAATAGGTGGCTCTACTGGGCCGTTTGTATATTTTACTGTGGTGGTGTTCCACGTTTTCCTGTGGTGGTGTTCCACGTTTTCCTGTGGTGGTGTTCCACGTTTTCCTGTGGTGGTGTTCCACGTTTTCCTGTGGTGGTGTTCCACGTTTTCCTGTGGTGGTGTTCCACGTTTTCCTGTGGTGGTGTTCCACGTTTTCCTGTGGTGGTGTTCCACGTTTTCCTGTGGTGGTGTTCCACGTTTTCCTAACCACTAGACTACTCGTAGCTATAGGCATCCTTCACAACCGAGGATAGTGATGTGGTAGTCTAGTCATAGTGTCAATAGAGTATCTAATCAACCTTTCAATCCCATTCCCAACACCCCGGGAACCCCATGCCTTGGTAAGAGTGTGAACTCACCTTGGTTTGCTCGGTATGCTAAGTTATGCACTCACAAGTAATTAATCACGTCCTAGTGTATGCACGTATAACAAATCAGTTCATGTTCAAAATGATACGCATGCAATTAATTGTTCACATAGCAGTCAGTTTGCATATCAGCACGGCACGTAGTATTGCACGTTCATCACTAAGCATGGCATGTCAATTAAATCAACATATGTTCCACTGTTCAAACATTATTCAAAACCCTAGTATCCTTCGACTCATACTATCATCTTTCGAAAACAAGTGTCACAATGATCCTTCGGACCGAATGTCATGTTTCGGACCATGACATCTTTCGGTCCAAACTATCCTTCGGTCCAACTATCTGTCGGTCAACCAGTATCCTTCGGTCAACTATGGTTCGATCAGATTATGGTTCGGTCAAACTACCATGGTTCGAGCCATTGATGTCTTTCGGTCATGGCAGTTACGTTTTATCCATTAACACAATTTCACTAATCAGTTATTGTCAACAAGATCAAACAAGCAAACTCACAAGGTTTCACTCAAGAACCCTAATTTGATTAACAAGCATAACACTTTATCCTATACGATTCCGTTTTCAAGAACAGTGAACAATAACAATCCGTAGTGTATACATCACAACCAATCCACAAGCCTTATCATTAACCCTAATCACAACAGATCCAATTTGCATACAAATCCGATGAACATCCAAATCCTACCAATCATGCACAACCGATTAACATACAACCCTAGTATCTTTCAAAACATCCATACTAACCGATCTTAAAAACACATATTGCAAAACGATTAGGCAATTATAACATTCATATCCCATTAACATACATAATCGATTAGCATACAAGTCCGATCAACAACATATTGTAAGGCGATCGATAAATCATGAAAGCATATACATTAAACACTAACCGATATTGAAAACAGGGAATTGATCAGCAAGAAGTCTCCGTAAGTTTGTGGTTGCCGTCACAAGTAAAGATGCTCTAGGGTTTTTAGAAAAAATCACTACTGATTTCATGCATTCCCATATATACGTATCACAGTAATGGGCCAAGCCCATTGGAAAGACTGGGCCGAAACATATCGAAGGATATGTTTCGTGATTCTTCGGGCCGAATGATGTCGAAGGATATGTTTCGTGCTCGAAGGATATGTTTCGTGGTCCTTCGAGTCCTTCGAATCCTTCGAACTATGTTTCGATCTAGACTAAGTGTTTAATAATAATTCTAATAATAATTCCAATATTATTTTCTATTATAGCAAGTAATCACATATAGGCACAATGACGATATGTCTCATTAAAACACAACGAGTACAATTACAAATCCATAATTCAAACAGCTAGACAGTCAAAGTCAATGCGCATTAAATGCGAAAGTGAAAGTCAGAAACTCGAGTTGTCACATTATCCCCAACTTGAAAGAAATTTCGTCCCGAAATTTGGTACGCACTCACTGAGGAAGCTAGGTAAGCTGTATTATTCACTGGTTTTTTTTCCCTGGGGTGTCACATCATCCCCCCGTTGATTTGGAATTTCGTCCCGAAATTCAGTAGTCGTAGCTTCAGCCTCAGTAGTGGTTGCATGGTTTTCGAATAACTGGGGATACTTTTCTGTCATTTGATCTTCGCGTTCCCAGGTGTACTCTGGGCCACGTCGGGAGTTCCAACGAACTCGAACAAGAGGGATTCTCTCGTGTTTGAGGACCTTAGCATCCCGGTCCGTGATTTCAACTGGTTCCTCGACGAACTGCAACCGCTCGTCGATAGTCAGTTCCTTAAAGGAACTATGAGGGTCTTATCTGACAGACACTTCTTCAGATTCGACACGTGAAATACATAGTGAACTGCACCGAGTTCAGTTGGTAGGTTCAGTCTGTAGGCTACTGGGCCTATTCCTTCAGTGATTTCAAATGGTCCAACATACCGTGGATTGAGTTTGCCTCGTTTACTAAATCGAACCACACCCTTCCAGGGTGAGACTTTCAATAAAACCCGGTCCCCGACCTGAAATTCCAAGGTTTGCTACGCTTGCCCGCGTAGGCTTTCTGACGGTCGCGTGCTGCCGTCATGCGTTGTCGTATCTGTGCAATCTTTTCTATAGCGTCCACTACAATCTCTGGACCCGTAATTCGACTATCCCCCACCTCTGCCCAACAGAGAGGTGACCGGCATTTACGTCCGTAGAATGCCTCGAATGGAGCGGCTTGAATGCTGGTGTGATAACTGTTATTGTACGAAAACTCCACTAAAGGGAGGTGCTTTTCCCAGCCGTTGCCGAAATCAATAACACACGCTCGAAGCATGTCTTGAATAGTTCGCTCAGACTGCCCATCCGTCTGAGGGTGATATGCTGTGCTCATGTCTAAACGTGAGCCAAACGCTTTGTGCATCGCATGCCGTAGTTCTGACGTGAATCGTGCATCCCGATCCGAAATAATAGAAATGGGCACCCCGTGCCTCGAAACAACTTCCTTGAGGTAGATATCTGCGAGAGTGGAGAACGTATCCGTTTCCTTAATAGCCAGGAAGTGTGCAGACTTGGTGAGTCGATCCACGATCACCCATATTGTGTCGTTTCCACGCTGAGCTCTCGGTAGGCCTGTAACAAAGTCCATGGAAATTTCTTCCCATTTCCACTGTGGTATCATAGGCTGTTGAAGTAGGCCAGCTGGTTTCTGATATTCGACCTTGACTCTCGCACAGGTCAAGCATTTTCCAACGTACGTAGCAATGTGGGCCTTCATACTAGGCCACCAATATGTAGTGCTGTTGTCGTGGTACATTTTATCCGACCCTGGATGTACCGAGTAGCGAGACTTGTGTGCTTCGTCCATTACGAGTTCGCGTAGACCGCCATAGAGAGGGACCCAAATCCGGCCCGTGACATAGTAGGCGCCGTCCGCCTTTTGTTCCATTTGTTGTCGTGAGCCGCGTAAGGCTTCAGCCTTGACGTTTTCGGGCTTCAGGGCTTCTGTCTGAGCAGCTCGTATCTGAACAGGAAGGCTAGACTGAATCGTAAGCTGTAGCGCTCGCACGCGCCGTGGTAAAGTGTCCTTTCGACTAAGGGCATCCGCCACAACATTGGCTTTGCCTGGATGATACTTGATAGCGCATTCGTAATCGTTAAGTAACTCGACCCATCGTCGTTGACGCATATTCAGACCCTTCTGCTTAAGGATATGCTCGAGACTCCTGTGATCGGTGTAAATCGTGCACCTGGTACCGTACAGGTAGTGTCGCCATATCTTAAGCGCGAAAACAACAGCTCCCAGCTCTAAATCGTGCGTCGTGTAGTTGCGCTCGTGAACCTTGAGTTGACGAGAGGCGTAAGCGATAACCTTGTCGCGCTGCATTAACACACATCCCAGTCCCCGAATGGATGCATCACAATAAACCACGAAGTCGTCTGTGCCCTCTGGCAATGAGAGGATAGGTGCACTGCCAAGTCATTCCTTTAGGTGCTGAAAAGCAGTCTCCTGGGGCTCTCCCCAGCGATAGGTAACACCATTCTGTGTCAGTAGCGTAAGTGGTTGCGTGATCCTTGAAAAGCCTCTAATAAACCGTCTGTAGTAACCTGCCAGACCCAAGAATTGACGTATTTCTGTCGGTGTACGCGGTGCAGGCCAGTTTCTGATCGAATCTACCTTGGATGGATCGACATGTATCCCATCCTTGTTCACTACGTGGCCTAAGAAGTGGACTTTACGAAGCCAGAAGTCGCATTTAGAAAGCTTGGCGTACAACTGTTCCTTCCGAAGGAGTTCCAAAATAAGACGAAGATGCTGCTCGTGCTCCTCCTGACTCTTGGAGTAGATCAGAATGTCGTTGATGGAGTCAAGAACATTTTGTCTAGGTAGGGTTTGCACACTCTGTTCGTAATGTCCATAAATACGGCGGGTGTGTTCAATAATATCAAACCATTTATCACATCAATCATAAAATATAGTAGTTGAAATAATTCATAAAACCCAAAACATTTGATGTTCAAACCAAACTTTGTTCGAATAGCGGAAACATAATAATGAAAAACCCAAAAAGAAGTCATAAGTTCAATTAGCGTTCATTGCGTCTCCTCCTCCTAACATGAAAACTCGACCTCTTGCCTCGTTGCCATTGTTATTGTTGTTTCCCCCGTTGTTGTCGTTGTTCCCGTTGCCCTGGTTATTGTTGTGGTTCTGATTCTGGTTCAACTGAGGACAATCGCGTTTGTAGTGTCCTTCTGCCCCACACTGGAAACATCCCCGGTTTCCACGCTGTGGTTGCTGCTGCTGGTTCTGTGGAGCTGGCGGTGGGAGTTGCTGGTTCTGATTTGCAGGCCGTGGACTCCTACAGTCGTTGGCCTCATGACCCATCTTGAGGCATCTTTGACAACGAACCTTATTACACTGGCCACTGTGATGTTTGTTGCAGGTGTTACACTTTGGAAGGTTTCCTCGATACCCTCCTTGTTTATGGCTGCTAAAGGAGTGCTGACTTGGACTCTGGTAGCTGTCCGTCTTTCGCTGCTGAGACTGCGCCTGCACTGAAGCTGACCCCTTGCTAGAATCCCCCTCCCATTTTCTTTTACTTTCACTGGGAGTAGCAAGTGTAGTAGAAGCAGTAGCGGTAGCAGTAGCACTGATACGCTTTGGCAGTTTGTTCTGATCCACTGCCTGATCGGTGATGCGATGAGCGAGACGCTGGATCTCCTGAATGTTGTTGAGGTTAGCCGAGGTAACGTGGCTCTGAATCTCTGGTACAAGCCCCTTGAGATACAACTCAATGCGCTTGTATGGTGGGTCTACCATGGTTGGACATAGCACAGCCAACTCGTTCGACCTCTTGGTGTAAGCTTCAATCTCTGAACCCACCATCTTCAAGTTGTACAACTCATCCTCCAACTTGTGAATGTCTTCTCTAGTGCAGTATTCCCTCTTGATCAGTTCTTTGAATTCATTCCAGGGTGTGGCGTTAGCAGCTGCCAACCCTAAGATCTGCACTTGTGCGTTCCACCAAGTGAGCGCAATCCCTTCAAGTGTGCCAGTGGCGAACTTCACCCTGCGAGCCTCAGGGCATTCACACATTTCAAAAACCGACTCGAGCTTTTCAAACCAGTGGAGGAGTCCAACTGCCCCCTCCGTGCCGCTGAACGAGCTAGGACGACAGTCCATGAAATTCTTGAATGTGCACCCAGGTTGTTGCTGAGCGGGTTGACCTATTGTGTACGAATAGGGCAAAGTTAAGTACGAGAATTAATGTAGGATCTAAAGATCCTAGTGTCTATACTGCAGGGTATACTACCTGCTTGGGCGGCTGCAACTGCCGCAGCAACGAGAGCCTCTAGCTGGGCTTGAGTCATGGTAATTCGTGCGGCCATTGATCTTCACATCAAAGGCAACATAAGTGAGAAAGGTTCGCGAGTAGTGCGATGACAGAAGAGTGTAAGCACATAAGTATTCTCATGCAATGTCAAGTTGTGAGCAAGGTAATATAAGCATACTACGAGCAAAGTTCTATACAAATTCTAGCAAGCAGGTAATAAACATAAACCTTATTACCTAGGATGTCGAGTCTTGCACGTGGAGCGAAGCGTCGTTGTGGATCGTTGAGAGCACTGTTCTGGTTATAGTCTGGTTTTAATAAAAACGTTTTCCCCTTATTAAAACCAAGTTCTCTATAACCAATGGCTCTGATACCAATCTGTCACACCCCCAAAATCCACCTGCGGAGTATCACCGCTTGGGAGCGTGACTGACCAGGATCAAGCCACCAATCATATTGAACATGCATTTAATATTAAATAAAGTAAATGAAAACCACCCATTCAATACAAAAGGTGCTCAAACATTAAATCGTTTCAAAAGTGTTGCGGAAGCATAGTAATAAACCAGTATCAATAGTTTTAAGTATCACAATAGTAAAGCGGAAGAGCCACGATCCTTGTCCACAACGACCCGCTTCTCCAGTGCAAGCTCCAAGTACCTAGCGATCTGCAAGGCATGTAACAGAATGATCAACAAACTAGTTGAGCGAGTTCACATAAAGGAAATGCGTAATAGTAAGTTCATTTGTAATAGGTGGCTCTACTGGGCCGTTTGTATATTTTACTGTGGTGGTGTTCCACGTTTTCCTGTGGTGGTGTTCCACCTTTTCCTGTGGTGGTGTTCCACGTTTTCCTGTGGTGGTGTTCCACGTTTTCCTGTGGTGGTGTTCCACGTTTTCCTGTGGTGGTGTTCCACGTTTTCCTGTGGTGGTGTTCCACGTTTTCCTGTGGTGGTGTTCCACGTTTTCCTGTGGTGGTGTTCCACGTTTTCCTAACCACTAGACTACTCGTAGCTATAGGCATCCTTCACAACCGAGGATAGTGATGTGGTAGTCTAGTCATAGTGTCAATAGAGTATCTAATCAACCTTTCAATCCCATTCCCAACACCCCGGGAACCCCATGCCTTGGTAAGAGTGTGAACTCACCTTGGTTTGCTCGGTATGCTAAGTTATGCACTCACAAGTAATTAATCACGTCCTAGTGTATGCACGTATAACAAATCAGTTCATGTTCAAAATGATACGCATGCAATTAATTGTTCACATAGCAGTCAGTTTGCATATCAGCACGGCACGTAGTATTGCACGTTCATCACTAAGCATGGCATGTCAATTAAATCAACATATGTTCCACTGTTCAAACATTATTCAAAACCCTAGTATCCTTCGACTCATACTATCATCTTTCGAAAACAAGTGTCACAATGATCCTTCGGACCGAATGTCATGTTTCGGACCATGACATCTTTCGGTCCAAACTATCCTTCGGTCCAACTATCTGTCGGTCAACCAGTATCCTTCGGTCAACTATGGTTCGATCAGATTATGGTTCGGTCAAACTACCATGGTTCGAGCCATTGATGTCTTTCGGTCATGGCAGTTACGTTTTATCCATTAACACAATTTCACTAATCAGTTATTGTCAACAAGATCAAACAAGCAAACTCACAAGGTTTCACTCAAGAACCCTAATTTGATTAACAAGCATAACACTTTATCCTATACGATTCCGTTTTCAAGAACAGTGAACAATAACAATCCGTAGTGTATACATCACAACCAATCCACAAGCCTTATCATTAACCCTAATCACAACAGATCCAATTTGCATACAAATCCGATGAACATCCAAATCCTACCAATCATGCACAACCGATTAACATACAACCCTAGTATCTTTCAAAACATCCATACTAACCGATCTTAAAAACACATATTGCAAAACGATTAGGCAATTATAACATTCATATCCCATTAACATACATAATCGATTAGCATACAAGTCCGATCAACAACATATTGTAAGGCGATCGATAAATCATGAAAGCATATACATTAAACACTAACCGATATTGAAAACAGGGAATTGATCAGCAAGAAGTCTCCGTAAGTTTGTGGTTGCCGTCACAAGTAAAGATGCTCTAGGGTTTTTAGAAAAAATCACTACTGATTTCATGCATTCCCATATATACGTATCACAGTAATGGGCCAAGCCCATTGGAAAGACTGGGCCGAAACATATCGAAGGATATGTTTCGTGATTCTTCGGGCCGAATGATGTCGAAGGATATGTTTCGTGCTCGAAGGATATGTTTCGTGGTCCTTCGAGTCCTTCGAATCCTTCGAACTATGTTTCGATCTAGACTAAGTGTTTAATAATAATTCTAATAATAATTCCAATATTATTTTCTATTATAGCAAGTAATCACATATAGGCACAATGACGATATGTCTCATTAAAACACAACGAGTACAATTACAAATCCATAATTCAAACAGCTAGACAGTCAAAGTCAATGCGCATTAAATGCGAAAGTGAAAGTCAGAAACTCGAGTTGTCACATGGGGGATAGTCAGATCACGGGTCCAGAGATTGTAGTGGACGCCACAGAAAAGATTGCACAAATACGACAACGCATGGCGGCAGCATGCGACCGTCAGAAAGCCTACGCGGACAAGCGTAGAAAGCCTTTGGAATTTCAGGTCGGGGACCGGGTTTTACTTAAAGTCTCACCCTGGAAGGGTGTGGTTCGTTTTGGCAAACGGGGCAAACTAAATCCACGGTATGTCGGACCATTTGAAATCGTTGAGAAAATAGGCAAAGTGGCCTACAAGTTAAACCTACCAGCTGAACTCGGTGCAGTTCACAATGTCTTTCACGTGTCGAATCTGAAGAAGTGCATGTCAGACGAGACCCTCATAGTTCACAATGTCTAGGAATAAGTTACGATGACTGGATGTGCCTAAAACATACACTGAGCACAAAACACAGCACTTTAATAAACAATTTAGCTTCTAGCTAGCTAATAAAGTGCCAAAGCATGAGAAAAATATTACTAGACACTTTCCAAAGTGTCGGGAATAAGTTGTGTCACTAAAAATGGTATTAACGACACTTTAAAGCTTTATTAAGCGCTTTAACGGATTACTATCTAACCGAACAACCGGACTATACCCGGAACATAAAAATATAGACATTAACATTATTGATCTTTTTCTGAGCCAGTTAGGGTCCCTGAACACCCTAACACCCGCCATAAAACATAATGTGACACCCCAGGAAAACCAGTGAACGATGCAACCTATCTAGCTTCCTCAGTAAGTACACGTACCAAATTTCGGGACGAAATTTCTTTCAAGTTGGGGATAATGTGACAACTCGAACTTTTGACTTTCATTTTGTATTTAATGCGCGTTGACCTTGACCGTTAACTTTGACTGTGTAGTTGTTTGACTGATTGACTGGTAATCATACATGCTATGTTTTATTGAAACGTGCTATGATTGTGCACATATGTGGCTTATTGTTATGAGAATAACATGGATTATTGTAAAACACTTAGAGCGTTTCACCAACAAACATCTCAACGAATCAGAATTTTGATTCGCCAAGAACCATTCGACGAAACAGGAAACCTGTTTCGCCAACCCTGTTTGGCCAGCCCACTCTTAACGAAACAAAGCTTGTTTCGCCGGCCCATCTGATTCGCCAAAGCCCATTACGGGCCCAAATCGTCTGTATGTGTTTAAAACGTGGAACGACCTCCTGTTTCACAACTTTGGCAAAACAGAAAACCCTAGAACTCCTGTGTGTGTGTGTGACGGCAAACTTGTGTTCCTAAAGTCCCAATTCAACCTTGTTAACATTCCTTTGTCGCGGTTAGTATTTTCTACTCGTATTGATTGATGGTTTGGGATTGTTGTAAACTGATTTCTGATGTAGTGCTTATGCTCATGATTTATTGATAAATTGTTGTTGTTATGATATAGACTTATAGATTACGGATTTTATGCTAAGATTAGATTGTTGAACGGATTGATCGGTTGATACATAGGGCTTGATATTCTAGACTAAACCCAACTGATGATTGCGGTTTGATAAATACAGTTGTGATGCCACCAGTTAGGTCTCAAACGATTGCTAAATGAATGCATGTATTAGCCCTAGTAGTATCAATGAATTCGTGTATTGATTTGATGATGATTTTCTGTGTTATATGATTTACTGTATGATGATGATGATGATGACGGCTATTAACCATGATTAGGGTTTCTGTGATAAGTTCTGTAATTGACTGCATGATTTTCGGTAACTGACATGTTGACGTAACTGCTGCTTAACGAATGTGAATGTTTGACGAATTGGAAGTCTTGGCGAAACAGAATGTGTTTCGCCAAGGATGTCGACGAATTAGAAAATGTATTTCGCCAAAGGTCTTTAACGAAATAGAACCCCTATTTCGCCAAAGGGTAGTTGACGAACACAAGTGTTTCGTCAAACATGTGTTTCGCCAAGTATGTGATTCGCCAACTTCTGTTTCGCCAACTGGATAACCTGCACAGTAAACTGATTTAATTCTGTTAAGTGTTGACTGAGTTAACTAACTGATGTTAAACACTATGCATGACTTGTGTGATGTTGATTAGTGATGTGTACTACTTGGTGATCATTGATTATGCTTATACGTGAACTGTATGAATTCAAACTGATTGTGTACATGCATACTCTAGGACGTGATTGATTTACTTTGAGCACATACTTAGCATACCGAGCAAACCAAGGTGAGTTCACACAGCCAAGGCATGGGATTCCCGGGTTGGGAATTGGGTTGGAATGTTTGATATGGAATGATTACTCGTACTTACGAAATCACTAGACTATAGACCATCGTCCTCAGGATAGTCAGGACACTTACATAAAACCTACGTAAACTAGTATCTACCATTGTCTCCCGGGTCGGGAGGACACTTACGTAAAACCTACGTAAACTAATACCTACTACTGTCTTCCGGGTCGGAAGGACACTTACGTAAATCCTACGTAAACCCCACGCGTACCACTGTCCTCGGGGAAGGGCACTCACGTAAATCCTACGTGACCTTGTACGTATTCCTGTTCTCGGATTAAGAAGAACACATGGTTGCAAATAGTCTAGTAAGTACCATAATGGGAAACCCCCATTAGTAAAGATAAACGTGGGAATCCCCCACTAGTAATATTTATATACAAGGCAATGGGAAACCCCCACCATTAGTACATACAAGCATGGGAAGCCTCCAACTAGATGAACATACTCATTACTATTACGAACTTATTTTCTGTGAACTCGCTCAACTAGTTGTTGACTCTCTGCTGCATGCCTTGCAGGACCTTAGGTATCATATGGAGCTTGCACAATGAGGAGCGGGTTGTTGTGGAGCACAGATCATGAACACTATGTTTAACGTTTCGAATATTCGAACTTATGATTTACTTTGGGTTTACATTATTATGCTTCCGCTATTGATACTATGTTTGGTTTAGAACATCAATTATATTGAATTGGGTTTTACGAACTATCTTATTTATATTAGGCTATATTCAATATGATTGATGGCTTGATCCTGGTCACGTCACGCCTCGAAGCGGTGGTACTCCGCGTGTGGATTTTGGTGGTGTGACACATAACACACCACTAATCGAGTTAAGTGCTTATCTAACCTATTAACTTCACTAAGTAACCTAACTAGTGGTTAGAATGCAACCAAGACCCCCCCCCCCCTTGGGCCGATCGGTCACTATGTGACCAAGTTTTGTACCATTTTTGATTATAATATTTCATTGTGTCTCATATCAAGAGGACACATGATCCATTGGTCTTTGATTTCACCATTGTCTATAAGAACAAGTTAGTGCACTAGAGATCATTCACTCCACACATCACCACAAATTACTCTCTCCCTCTTGCTCTATACTCACGGCCGAACACCCCCTTGGCACTTCCATCCATTTTCGAGTTTGATCTTCATATTCCAAGCATATACAAACATCAAGGGTCACATATTAGGAAGCTTGGTGCACTCGGAGCTCGAAGGACCTCTTTCTCTAGCTTTTATCCACCTCATTTGTGCATAGATTCTTCCCTAGCCTCGAGCTAGAGGTATGATGCTTAAAACACTATCTTGAACTAATCTAAAGCGGTTAATATGTGGTGTAACGATTAAAACTCGAAATCTTGCAAAATGGTGCATTAAAGTCTACTAAAAACATGAAAAACGATGGTTAAAAGCTCACTAGTTGTGTAAATGTTGTAGTAATTGAGATTTGTGATTATTTAGACCCGATCTATGTTGTGGTAGCTCGGATCATCGTTCAACCCGGTTTGGTCATGATCACGAATCATGACATAAGGTTGTTATGAATAGAACAAGGGTTAAAAGGTGAAACTCTACCACATGCGAATGATGAACTTGTGTAAAAGTGTTTTACTTGTGGAATAGTGTTTAAAACTAGCAGATCTACGTATCTGCAAGTGGTATTTTCAAAAGACCGACTGTCAAAGAAATCATGTTTTTCTAAAATGGATCTTACACTAACAAGCATGATTTTTATAAACCACAAGTGTGTAAACACTTGTGAAATGAAAAGTTTCGACAAAATAACAATCTTTGTAAAAGATGACGGGAAGTTGTAAAGACGGATTTACTTTAAAAACGAGGTTTTTACGAGACCACATTACTTTATATGAAGATCCACTAAATGTAAGGAGACGTACGCTATAAATTTTAGAAAAACTACAAGTTCATGTGATTATGCGATTTACATACTTGTCGACTAGTTCGTTGTGTCGGAAATTGTTGGATTGAATAAGGAAGTTGTTGAAATTGATTTTGTAATAGAAAATGATACGCTTGAAAGCGTGGCCACCTCTAGTTACAGAGGAAACTCTGGCGATATTTTTCTAAAAACCTAACACTTAGAATTATTTTCGCTACAAGGGTTAGAATTATTTTTGACATGTTTTCGAAACATAAATTTCGCCATGACTTTATTTACTAAATAATCGGAGGTGGGATTTTCACAAAACGAAACGTGATAAATATATATATATTTAGTAAATATATTTTCACCACACTGTTTATGATTATTTTGTAAAAATACATAAATATTATTTTTAGAGTAAAAATAATATTTTCGAACGTAAACAGATCCAAAATAATACGAACGCCTCTACGATAACTATATAAGTTACACTGGTAATATTTATTACCACTCGAATGATAAAACGTAACTTACGCATTATACGGAAATATTTATGAACGCGTATTTTATCAACGTATTATTTTTGGGGAATATTATGTGAAATGAAAATATAATATTTTTGAGAAAAATATTTATATTTTGGAATTAGAAATAAATATATATTAAGTGAGACTTAATGATATAATTCGAACGCACATGTATTAAATCCCCCATCCTTGGGAAGGAGATTAACTACCAAGTATATAAAGTAAGCCCAAAATAGTTGTCTAACTATTTCCCAAAAACTTAAACTATAAAGCTAAGGCACGGCCGTCCGTCTAATAGAGTTAGAACTTGTAGGTCGTTGCACAGCTGCTTGACTTGGAGTATACTTGGTAGAGACGCACCGACTGTGAGTTCATGTCCCCCTTTTCTCTTAACTGTTTTCAGTTTACTAAACTGCGGGGGTGAAATACATGTTACTTTGATTATGATTACTTTATACATGGTATGGTTAGTGTAAGGAGGGTTACTATTTAGATCATGTCAATGGGTAGGCGGAAACTTGAGGTCATTAATCCTCAGGGTAGGACCGAGGGGCAGGAGCGATAGATCTATTTGGGTGTAGCGAGCCCAGTCCCAGGCCCAGCATAACGGACCGCGGGATGACTTTGTACCCGACGCATAAATCTGCTAGGTTTGAGCCTTCCTCGTTGCATTTCACACATATCAATGGCCTTGCAAACCATTGGTGATCTCTTTTTTTTTTCCTTATTTGCTACATACCAGGATTTTGATAAATACAGAGGTTTACTTACTCACTTACACATGAACTCGCTCAACATTATTGTTGATTTTGCAACTTACATGTATTTCAGGGAATTAAAGGATCTGGCACGGTATGGCACGTTTTCCCGCTGCACTAGTACGAGGTCATCCGGGGTATAGGGAATGTGACTCTTTCCTGGGCAAGTCACAGTCCTTAAACTGTGTTTCTGTTGATGTTTATGTTTGTTGAACAATGTTAAGGTTGTTAGGGTGTTTTCCCGTTAAAACAATGTTATTGTATTTGGTTTTCAAAACTTAATGGATGATCTTGCATGTTTTTAATTCATATAGCTTTGTTATGATTAAGCTATGGTATTAAGAAGTCACACCAAATTAACCACGCTTCCGCAAAGCCAGGGTGTGACAGCTTGGTATCAGAGCTCTGATCATAGCGAACTAGGATTCTTTCTCGAGTCTAGACTATGATCACTAGGGCTCTCACGAAAACATTTTTACTGCATACCACTTAAGTCCAGATCCAAAACCTTTTTATAAACAAATGTTGAGCACATTTTATTTATTATTTTACGCTCAGTCTTGGAGGCTGAGGCTCGATCTTAGAGATCGAGGTAGATGTTTATTATGTTAGTCTCAGTCTTGAAGGCTGAGGCTCGGTCTTGGAGGCCGAGGCTCGATCTTAGAGATCGAGGTAGATGGCTAGTGAGACTAGGAAGAGTAGGCTCAGTCTTGGAGGCTGAGGCTCGGTCTTGGGGATCGAGGCTCGACCTAAGAGGTCGAGGTAGATGATAGAGCAGTCTTAGAGATTGGGAGGAATTTGGCTAGTGGGACTAGGAGTGTCAGTCTTAGAGACTGGGAGGCTAGTGGGACTAGGAAAGTTATGTGATATCTTACTTGGTGACTTATGTGATTACCTGATTGTATGACTGATTATTTGTGCATATTTGTGTTTATGTTACAGACTCATGGACTCGCCTGGTACAGGCGATTCGGACACCACCGGACCCATACCTGTAGTATCTGATGACCTCGCATCTTCAGAGCACGAGGTGCACACTTCTGACTATAACAGCACTGACGAGGACGATTTTCAGCCCTTCGCACTACCTGATGGTGCTGATGAGCCTGCAGATGGCCCTCCCGTTGAGTACCTACCGTTAGTAGAGATTCCCGCTCCTATACCCTTAGCCGTTTATCCTGCGTATGACATACTTCTTGACGCCGAGGCTGACGACGATATTGATCTGTATGATGACGAGCCCATTGAGGATGAGATCCAGGGCGAGGCCCTTCTTCCTGCTGGCGATCTTCTGATGATCGCTGACGCTCCCGCCGAGGACTCACCCGCGCATTCTCCGGTCCCAGACTCCTTTGAGTCTGTGGCATCCGCACCTTCCCACACTTTGAGCGCACAGCACTTTTTGCATGGTTCAGATCCTGACCAGGCATCCTCTGTTGCTCCTATTCCCAGTTTTGCGTTTGACCATGATGACGTGGAGGATTCTGATCCTATCTTTCCCCCGGGATTCGACCCGGATCATGACATAGAGTTTATACCTATGGATCAGCCCATGGAGGATCCAGCTGACCCAGTCGATCCTATCGACCCCAAGTTTGATTTCGAGATGGCTTTTGACGATCCCGAGCCTGCCATCGCCCCTGAGCAGGCAGCCGCTCTAGACCCTATGCCTGAGCATGACCCCGTACATGCTGGCATCCCTGTTGATCCTGTTATTAGCTGACCCGCCTGTCGATGTTCACCTTGTGGATGCTCCATTGCTGGAGGGTGATCATGTCATTGCTGCCGATCATGTCGATCCACCTCTTATTGCTGATGCACCAGTCGATCCTTTTGTTGCTCCCCCACCTGATCCCGTTCCACTAGAGCCCGAGCATGCACTGTTCGCAGCACACTTGGATCCCCCAGATGAGCACGCACAGCACGAGTGGATTCCTACTGATGAGGATGTTCCACCTATTCCCCTACACCACACTGATACACGACATGTTGATTTCTCTTTTCAGGTTCCTCAGTTTGTACCTCCAGCGAGACCTGGAGAGGGTTCTTCGGCCCATCCTTTTGGGCATGTGCCGATGTCTGTTCCTTTCATGCCACAGTTTCCACCTGTTTTACCATCCGCTTCACCGTTTCACGTGGCACCTTTCGACCCCACCAGTGAGCCTTTACTTTGGTCCTCACCGCCTGTCATGCCACCGACTGATCCTTACCATCCATTCCATGTGGGACACACTATTGAGGACGTTTTGATGTCTTTCGTTTTTCAGCACGAGTCACACACGCAGCGCATCCAGGAGCTTGAGAGAGCTCAGCTGCCACAATGCCAGTGCCATGGTCAGACACACTCTCCTCTGCAGCCATTCCGAGCTTTGCCCCCAGATTATGCTGCACGCCTTTTTGCTTTAGAGCAGCAGGTCGCTTCTTTCATCCGTACTCAGAGAGCCATGGAGGAGGACTGGCTCCAGTTACGTCGTTTGTTTTACACTCACTTTCCCCCTCCTCCACCGTCATCTGTATAGAGCTCATCAGTGATGTTTGGGTAGACGTTGGTGAGAGGACCGCGATTGCTTTTGACTGCACAGCATTTTTGGAGACTACCTGATGATTCTGACTTTTGTTGACATGTATTTGATGTATTTGACACTGACTTGATATAGTTTTTGGACAGGGGTGATGTAGCCCCTAGTTGATTGATGATTGTATGACACAGTGATGTACTGATACACTTACTATGTGGTCTCGATATATGGCAATCGCAGTATTCTCATCATATTTGTTTTGCTTGATTGTTTATATATATTATTATGACATGGGATGTTGTGTGTATAATACTTGTGACATGGGATGTTGTGTGATTGGTATTTGAGATATATTGATGACATGAGATGTTATGTGCTATTATTATTACTATATACGTACGCTTTACTATGGCCTGACCGACGTAAACACATCTTTAGAAGATGCCGCCAAGACGTCAACAACAGCAAATGCCTACCACTCAGGCCGAACTACAGCAAGTCATTGCTGCTGCCATTGCTCAATATGCTGCCTCTCAAGGAGGAATGAGTGGAAGCAACTCTGGCAACACCGGCAACAACAACAATCCACCTCATGGGTGCACCTACAAGCAGTTTTTGGACTGCAAGCCCGTAAACTTTGATGGCACAGGAGGTGCTGTCGCCTTTGTCCGCTGGGCTGAGAAAACTGAATCTGTTCTTCGCATGAGCAAATGCGCACTGGATCAGCAAGTCACCTATATCTCTGGGCTTCTTGGATGGAGCCCTATCTTGGTGGAATCTGCAAGTACAGACACTTGGTGAAGCTGCTGCTTACGCGCTGACCTGGACCAAACTGAAGGAACTTATGCGCAAAAAGTATTGTTCCCGCGCTGAAATCCAAAAATTGAAGACAGAGTTCTGGCATTTAAAGATGGAAGGTCCAAAGATTGCAGAATACGTTCAGAGGTTCCACAACTTATCGCATGTGGTCCCCTATATGGTCACTCCAGAGTTCAAAAGGATTGAACGTTTTATTTGGGGATTAGCTCCTCAAATCAAAAGCATGGTGACCTCCTCCAAGCCTGCGACTATTACTGAGGCGATTGATTTGAGCGTGGCTCTCACCGAGGAGGCAATTCGTTTGAACAAGTTTGATGAAGCTGAGCCAAAGAAGAAAGAGACTCATGTGGAGTCATCAGGGGGAAACAAGCGAAGTTTTCAAACTTCAAACAGGGCACCGGGGTGGTGGTTAAGAAAGGGGAATCAAGTATGACAGCTCAGGTTACAGCCGGTAATGGGAAGAAAGGAAAGGGATACATGGGCACCCAGCCCAAGCGTAATAACTGCCAGCGCCATCATTCTGGCCGTTGTGGGTTGAAGGTTTGTGAAGCATGTGGAAAGACTGGCCACCTGAAGGAGTCTTGTTGGGCCACTGTTGGCCAGGGAGGCCAGAGAGGATTTGGAAACAGAAACGCCAACCGGGGCGGAAATGGAAATCGCCCCCAAGGGAACAATGGAGGTGATGGAAACCGAGTCAACAATGTTAACCAAGCGGGCGCCATAAATCGTAACCAGAGGAACAATCAAGTTGGAAACGGTGGTGGAAATGGGCAAAGGCCCGGATGTTTCAACTGTGGTGATCTTGGGCACTACAAGAGGAATTGCCCAGAGTTGAACCAAGCCCGCGGAAGGGTTTTCAACATAGAAGCAAGGGAAGCGCGCCAGGATCCCAATGTTGTCACTGGTACGTTCCCTGTAAACCAACGCTATGCATCTGTTTTATTTGATACTGGCGCCGATTATAGCTTCGTGTCGTTAGAGTTTAAGAATATGCTTGGTTTAGCCGCTAGTAAATTATATATTCCGTACTCGATCGAATTGGCTAATGGGAAGTTGGTAAAAGCCAATGAAGTTATCAGAGGTTGTGCGATCGAATTGGGAGAGCGTGAGTTTGCTCTGGATCTACTACCAGTCCAGTTGGGAAGCTTCGACGTGGTAGTAGGAATGGATTGGTTATCAGGCAACAAGGCAGAGATAGTTTGTCATGAAAAGGTAGTTCGTATCCCAACTAAAGATGGTGAAACAATTATGGTTCACGGAGAGAAGCGTGACACGCCGTTAAGAATTATCAGCTGCCTCAAAGCGCGAAAATGTTTACAGAAGGGATGTGCTGCCTTCCTGGCACACATTGTGGATAAGAAAGCTGAAGAGCCGAAGATCGAAGACATCCCTGTCGTGAGGGAATACCCAGAAGTCTTCCCAGAAGACTTGCCTGGATTGCCGCCTCAAAGGAAAGTGGAGTTCCGCATTGACTTAGTTCCAGGCGCCGCGCCTGTGGCTAAGGCACCGTACAGACTTGCTCTGTCTGAAATGCAGGAACTGTCGACACAACTTCAAGAGTTGTTAGACAAGGGATTCATCCGACCGAGCTTCTCGCCTTGGGGAGCTCCAGTTTTGTTTGTCAAGAAGAAGGACGGTAGTTTTCGAATGTGCATTGACTACCGGGAGTTGAACAAGCTGACGATCAAGAATAGATACCCTCTGCCAAGGATTGATGATCTATTCGACCAACTGCAAGGTTCAAGCTTTTATTCAAAGATCGATCTTCGATCTGGATACCATCAGTTAAGGTTACAAGAGGAGAGTATCCCGAAGACAGCCTTCAGAACTCGTTATGGACACTACGAGTTCCTCGTTATGCCGTTTGGGTTAACAAACGCACCTGCAGTGTTCATGGATTTGATGAACAGAGTTTGTAAGCCGTACTTGGATAAGTTCATGATTGTATTCATCGATGATATTTTGATTTATTCAAAGACGAAGGCTGAACACGAGCAGCATCTTAGAGCCATTCTGGAGCTGCTAAAGAAGGAACAGCTGTATGCCAAACTCTCTAAGTGCGAGTTTTGGCTGCGTGAAGTCCAATTTCTTGGACATGTGGTAAATGAAGGTGGGATTCATGTGGACCCAACCAAGATCGAAGCGATTAAGAATTGGGAAACGCCAAAGACACCAACCGAGATTCGACAATTCTTAGGTTTGGCTGGTTATTATCGGAGATTCATTGAGAATTTTTCAAAGATCGCTCAACCATTGACGCTCCTCACTCAGAAGGACAAGAAGTTTGATTGGGGAATCAAACAGGAAGAAGCGTTTCAGATATTGAAAGATAAGTTTTGCAACGCGCCAATCTTAGCACTACTGGAAGGTACAGATGATTTTGTGGTATATTGCGACGCTTCGCGTCAAGGATTGGGTTGTGTGTTGATGCAACGCCAAAAGGTTATTGCTTACGCATCGCGTTAGTTGAAAGTGCATGAAAAGAACAACACCACTCACGATTTGGAGCTTGGCGCAGTGGTTTTTGCTTTAAAGATCTGGAGACACTACCTTTATGGTACGAAATGTACGATCTTCACAGATCATAAGAGCCTACAACACATATTCAACCAGAAGGAGCTGAATATGAGGCAAAGACGATGGGTAGAGTTGTTGAATGACTACGACTGCGAGATAAAGTATCATCCAGGGAAGGCGAACGTGGTCACCGATGCCCTAAGTCGAAAAGAGAGGATCAAGCCCATAAGGGTTAGGGCTTTGGAGATGGTTATACGAACCGATTTTCCTCTGCGCATTCGTGCTGCGCAGAAAGAAGCTCTCAAGGAAAGAAGCCTTGAAGAGGAATATCTCCGTGGGATGGAGAAGTTATTGGTACCAAACAGGGAAGGAACGTTGTGTTTTGGGAAAAGGATTTGGGTTCCTTTGTTTGGAGGTTTAAGGAAGGTTATTTTCGATGAAGCTCACAAATCGCGGTACTCTATCCACCCAGGTGCGGATAAGATGTACCAGGACCTTAAAGATTATTATTGGTGGCCTAGGATGAAAGGCGATGTGGCCGTTTAGGTGAGAAAATGTTTAACTTGCGCTAAGGTTAAAGCGGAATACCAGAAGCCTTCAAGACTTCTGCAACAACCGGAAATTCCCAAGTGGAAGTGGGAACAAATCTCCATGGATTTTATTACGAAGTTGCCAAGAACGCCAAAGGGCCATGACACTATTTGGGTAATAGTGGATCGATTGACGAAATCAGCGCACTTCTTACCTATCCGAGAAAAGGATAATACAAGCAAATTGGCCGAAATTTACATAAGAGAAATTGTTACACGCCATGGAGTACCCCTCTCGATCATCTCTGATAGAGACGGAAGGTTCATATTAAGGATTTGGCAATCCTTCCAAGAAGCTTTTGGCTCGCAATTGAATATGAGCACCACGTTTCACCCGCAGACCGACGGGCAAAGCGAACGGACGATACAAACCTTGGAAGACATGCTGAGAGCATGTGTGATGGATTTGGGCGGTAGCTGGGATAAGCATTTGCCTTTGGTCGAATTTTCATACAACAACAGCTACCACACCAGTATTGGTGCCGCACCATTCGAGGCTTTATATGGGCGCAAGTGCAGATCACCGCTCTGTTGGTCTGACGCCGGTGATAGACAGTTGGTTGGTCCTGATGTAGTCCAGGAAACCACAGACAAGATTGCACAAATCCGAGATCGCATTAGTGCGGCTCGTGACCGTCAGAAAACCTACGCGGATCGAAAAAGGAAACCTCAAGAGTTTGAGGTAGGTGATATGGTTTTGTTGAAGGTATCACCCTGGAAGGGTGTGGCACGCTTTGGGAAGCGTGGAAAGTTGAATTCGGGTATATTGGTCCGTTCAGGATTTTGGAAAGAATTGGGTCCGTAGCATACAAGTTGGATCTACCTGCTGAACTGAATGGAGTTCACGATACATTTCATGTATCCAATCTGAAGAAAAGTCCAACGCAAGATACCGTTGTCATTCCTACCAACGAAATTCATGTTGACGACACGCTCCACTTCGTTGAAGAACCCGTTGAGGTTACGGATTGGAAAGTGAACAAGACCCGCCGGAGCAGTGTCAAGCTCGTCGAGGTTCGTTGGAATGCCAGGCATGGTCCTGAATACACCTGGGAACGTGAGGACCGGATGAAAGAGAAATACCCCCACTTATTTCCCAAAAACCCTGTGACTAGAAGCAGAACTTAAAATTTCGGGACGAAATTTTTCTAACGGGGGGAGAATGTGACAACCCTCACTAAACCAGGTATCCGTACGGTTTAATTAATAATTAATTGCTGCTTAATTACTGTGCTTACTTGAAATTACTGATGAACTGCTACTTGAATTCTGATACATGTACATATCTGCATCATACTTTGATTTCCGTCACTACATCATTTACATACTGAACTCTAGTGACAAACATGATGCACAAAAGCACAGTAGCACTATGAACGGATAACCTATTGAACATGCTGATAAAGCCAGCATCAGGCAGATACTGCCTCTAAGGCCTGTATGAGCCAGAAATATTTTACTACACCCATAGTGAGTGTAGGGATACAAGGGTTGTAGAACTGCGTCTCTAGGAATAAGTTACGATGACTGGATGTGCCTAAAACATACACTGAGCACAAAACACAGCACTTTAATAAACAACTTAGCTTCTAGCTAGCTAATAAAGTGCCAAAGCATGAGAAAAATATTACTAGACACTTTCCAAAGTGTCGGGAATAAGTTGTGTCACTAAAAATGGTATTAACGACACTTTAAAGCTTTATTAAGCGCTTTAACGGATTACTATCCTACCGAACAACGGGACTATACCCGGAACATAAAAATATAGACATTAACATTATTGATCTTTTTCTAAGCCAGTTAGGGTCCCTGAACACCCTAACACCCGCCATAAAACATAACACACCACTAACCGAGTTAAGTGCTTATCTAACCTATTAACTTAACTAAGTAACCTAACTAGTGGTTAGAATGCAACCAATACCCCCCCCCCCCCTTGGGCCGATCGGTCACTATGTGACCAAGTTTTGTACCATTTTTTATTTTAATATTTCATTGTGTCTCATATCAAGAGGACACATGATCCATTGGTCTTTGATTTCACCATTGTCTATAAGAACAAGTTAGTGCACTAGAGATCATTCACTCCACACATCACCACAAATTACTCTCTCCCTCTTGCTCTATACTCACGGCCGAACACCCCCTTGGCCACTCCATCCATTTTCGAGTTTGATCTTCATATTCCAAGCATATACAAACATCAAGGGTCACGTATTAGGAAGCTTGGTGCACTGCGAGCTCGAAGGACCTCTTTCTCTAGCTTTTATCCACCTCATTTGCGCATAGATTCTTCCCTAGCCTCGAGCTAGAGGTATGATGCTTAAAACACTATCTTGAACTAATCTAAAGCGGTTAATATGTGGTGTAACGATTAAAACTCGAAATCTTGCAAAATGGTGCATTAAAGTCTACTAAAAACATGAAAAACGATGGTTAAAATCTCACTAGTTGTGTAAATGTTGTAATAATTGAGATTTGTGATTATTTAGACCCGATCTATGTTGTGGTAGCTCGGATCATCTTTCAACCCGGTTTGGTCATGATCACGAATCATGACATAAGGTTGTTATGAATAGAACAAGGGTTAAAAGGTGAAACTCTACCACACGCGAATCATGAACTTGTGTAAAAGTGTTTTACTTGTGGAATAGTGTTTAAAACTAGCAGATCTACGTATCTGCAAGTGGTATTTTCAAAAGACCGACTGTCAAAGAAATCATGTTTTTCTAAAATGGATCTTACACTAACAAGCATGATTTTTATAAACCACAAGTGTGTAAACACTTGTGAAATGAAAAGTTTCAACAAAATAACAATCTTTGTAAAAGATGACGGGAAGTTGTAAAGACGGATTTACTTTAAAAACGAGGTTTTTACGAGACCACATTACTTTATATGAAGATCCACTAAATGTAAGGAGACGTACGCTATAAATTTTAGAAAAACTACAAGTTCATGTGATTATGCGATTTACATACTTGTCGACTAGTTCGTTGTGTCGGAAATTGTTGGATTGAATAAGGAAGTTGTTGAAATTGATTTTGTAAAAGAAAATGATACGCTTGAAAGCGTGGCCACCTCTAGTTACAGAGGAAACTCTGGCGAAATTTTTCTAAAAACCTAACACTTAGAATTATTTTCACTACAAGGGTTAGAATTATTTTTGACATGTTTTCGAAACATAAATTTCGCCATGACTTTATTTACTAAATAATCGGAGGTGGGATTTTCACAAAACGAAACGTGATAAATATATATATTTAGTAAATATATTTTCACCACACTGTTTATGATTATTTTGTGAAAATACATAAATATTATTTTTAGAGTAAAAATAATATTTTCGAACGTAAACAGATCCAAAATAATACGAACGCCTCTACGATAACTATATAAGTTACACTGGTAATATTTATTACCACTCGAATGATAAAACGTAACTTACGCATTATACGGAAATATTTATGAACGCGTATTTTATCAACGTATTATTTTTGGGGAATATTATGTGAAATGAAAATATAATATTTTTGAGAAAAATATTTATATTTTGGAATTAGAAATAAATATATATTAAGTGAGACTTAATGATATAATTCGAACGCACATGTATTAAATCCCCCATCCTTGGGAAGGAGATTAACTACCAAGTATATAAAGTAACCCCGAAATAGTTGTCTAACTATTTCCCAAAAACTTAAACTATAAAGCTAAGGCACGGCCGTCCGTCTAATAGAGTTAGAACTTGTAGGTCGTTGCACAACTGCTTGACTTGGAGTACACTTGGTAGAGACGCACCGACTGTGAGTTCATGTCCCCCTTTTCTCTTAACTGTTTTCAGTTTACTAAACTGCGGGGTGAAATACATGTTACTTTGATTATGATCACTTTATACATGGTATGGTTAGCGTAAGGAGGGTTACTATTTAGATCATGTGAATGGGTAGGCGGAAACTTGAGGTCATTAATCCTCAGGGTAGGACCGAGGGGCAGGAGCGATAGATCTATTTGGGTGTAGCGAGCCCAGTCCCAGGCCCAGCATAACAGACCTCGGGATGACTTTGTACCCGACGCATAAATCTGCTAGGTTTGAGCCTTCTTACATGCATTTCACACATATCAATGGCCTTGCAAACCATTGGTGATCTCTTTTTTTTTTCCTTATTTGCTACATACCAGGATTTTGATAAATACAAAGGTTTACTTACTCACTTACACATGATCTCGCTCAAAATTATTGTTGATTTTGCAACTTACATGTATTTCAGGGAATTAAAGGATCTGGCACGGTATGGCACGTTTTCCCGCTGCACTAGTACGAGGTCATCCGGGGTTTAGGGAATGTGACTCTTTCCTGGATAAGTCACAGTCCTTAAACTGTGTTTATGTTGATGTTTATGTTTGTTGAACAATGTTAAGGTTGTTAGGGTGTTTTCCCGTTAAAACAATGTTATTGTATTTGGTTTTCAAAACTTAATGGATGATCTTGCATGTTTTTAATTCATATAGCTTTGTTATGATTAAGCTATGGTATTAAGAAGTCACACCAAATTAACCACGCTTCCGCAAAGCCAGGGTGTGATAGCTTAGTATCAGAGCTCTGATCATAGCGAACTAGGATTCTTTCTCGAGTCTAGACTATGATCACTAGGGTTCTCACGAAAACATTTTTACTGCATACCACTTAAGTCCAGATCCAAAACCTTTTTATAAACAAATGTTGAGCACATTCTATTTATTATTTTAGGCTCAGTCTTGGAGGCTGAGGCTCGGTCTTGGAGGCCGAGGCTCGATCTTAGAGATCGAGGTAGATGTTTATTATGTTAGGCTCAGTCTTGGAGGCTGAGGCTCGGTCTTGGAGGCCGAGGCTCGATCTTAGAGATCGAGGTAGATGGCTAGTGAGACTAGGAAGAGTAGGCTCAGTCTTGGAGGCTGAGGCTCGGTCTTGGGGACCGAGGCTCGACCTAAGAGGTCGACGTAGATGATAGAGCAGTCTTAGAGACTGGGAGGAATTTGGCTAGTGGGACTAGGAGTGTCAGTCTTTGAGACTGGGAGGCTAGTGGGACTAGGAAAGTTATGTGATATCTTACTTGGTGACTTATGTGATTACCTGATTGTATGACTGATTATTTGTGCATATTTGTAGTGTAGTATCTGATGACCTCGCATCTTCAGAGCACGAGGTGCACACTTCTGACTATACCAGCACTGACGCGGACGATTTTCAGCCCTTCGCACTACCTGATGGTGCTGATGAGCCTGCAGATGGCCCTCCCGTTGAGTACCTACCGTTAGTAGAGATTCCGGCTCCTATACCCTTAGCCGTTTATCCTGCGTATGACTTACTTCTTGACGCCGCGGCTGACGGCGATATTGATCTGTATGATGACGAGCCCATCGAGGATGAGATCCAGGGCGAGGCCCTTCTTCCTGCTGGCGATCTTCTGATGATCGCTGACGCTCCCGCCGAGGACTCACCCGCGCATTCTCCGGTCCCAGACTCCTTTGAGTCTGTGGCATCCGCACCTTCCCACACTTTGAGCGCACAGCACTTTTCGCATGGTTCAGATCCTGACCAGGCATCCTCTGTTGCTCCTATTCCCAGTTTTGCGTATGACCTATTTACTTTGATTAGTCACTGCGTGTCGTTTGTTTATTCGAGGTAACAAACGAATGATCGCCTCCCTTGTGTTTTGTCGATGTTTTCAATACCTCTTTTGTTTTTACCAATTGTCGATCCCCTCATGGAGGAGCATTCAATCCGAATGCAAACGAGGCCCGAGCTGACTCCCTCGTTGTCGATGGTACCTTTCTGGTTAACGGTACGTTTCTTGTTAACAACCGACCTGCATCTATTCTTTTTTCTGGAGCCGATAGAAGTTTTGTTTCTTTATCTTTTGAGCCTCTACTTGCGATACCTAGAACTAAACTGAGGAAACCTTTATCTGTTGAAATTGCTACTGGTAAAGCTCTTGTTCTCGATTCTGTTATTCGTTATTGTCAGTTGAACCTTGAGAACCACCTTTTTCCTATTAACCTCACGCCGATGCAAATTGGGAGCTTCGACATTATCGTTGGAATGGATTGGTTAACCAAACATCATGCAGAGGTGGTTTGCTTTGATAAGATTGTTCGTATTCCTTTGTCTTCTGGCGATGTTCTAGAAGTTCGTGGTGAGAAACCTTCAGGTGGATTGAAGCTTATGTCGTGTATGGAAGCCCAATGGTATTTACGGAAAGGATATGTTGTTTTTTTAGCACATGTCACCGAGGAGAAAGACAAGGGCAAGAGTATTCAGGATATTCCGATTGTTCGGGATTATCCAGAGGTGTTTTCCTGATGAACTGCCTGGTTTGCCTCCAGTTCGTCAAGTCCAGTTTCATATTGACCTTATACCTGATGTGTGTAAAACACAACATATAAATCACATCAATTAAGGCATAAATGTAACCCTTTTTAAGTACTAATGTTGGAAAAAGAGTGTTTTTGTCTTCCTTTTGTATTTTCAGGATGAAATGAGCTCAAATTCACAAAAGAAACAAAAAGACAACTAATTCTAGCATAAATACAAGGAAAGGAATAAAAGTAGACTGCCCGGACCCTCAACGGCATCCTCCAAAGCAAAAAAGAGAAAACAGACGCCTGAACACGCCCCGTGCTCAGCCAGCACGGGACCGTGCCCAAGAAGCAGCATAAAAGACAAACTTGTAGAAGCTTCTATTGCCCACCACGGGGCCGTGTCCAGTGAGCACGGGGGCGTGGTGAAAGTACAGCAGGCGCATTAATTGTAATTGCGAATTACAATTAATGAGGAGAGAGAGTGTCAGACGGGCACGGGGGCGTGTCCAGCGGACACGGGGCCGTGCCCAGCCTTCTGTTCAGCCTATAAATAGGAGTGCTTGGCTTCATTCCATCTCATCCCTTGGCACACCACCTCTCTCACACTTCATCCACCACCCACCACCACCATAACACCATCATCCACCACCATCATCCATTGTCCATCGTAGAGTGTGTGAGTCGTCTCGGGATCCAAGATTGATCGTAAGAGTTCTTGACAATCAAGGCCATGTTTGCCTATGTCTCTTATATCACTTGGTGAAGACAAGTGTTTAGTATAATACTTTTTATTTTTAATCTTTTGCACTTTTTATTTGGTTTTGTATTAATGACTTTAATAACTAGTTGCTTATGTTGAAGGTGATCTTTCCTTATCGTTTGTCCGTGGTGTCTTGGCATTATTTTACTGTCTATATAAAATAAAAGATTTTCACCATTCATATCTCCACGGTCTATATGGAGGTATGTTGGCTACCTGGTTGGAGGTTAAGGGAACGGTTCGGTAAGGGTCTTGCCCTTGTTCAGCGTTTAGAGGTCCTGCTTGGGACCTGGGTCAAATTTAGTAGGATCTCCTTCAATGCCCATAGGTATTGGATGGCGGGGATCCAAACTCTTTGACCCCCTCATAAGTTAACTACTATTCATACTATAACCCGGCTATTTAGGACTGTATCCCTGCTGACTCAGACTACTTAGCCGAGGGTAACGTCACCGCCGAAAGCGGGGCCTACCATAATTTGCATTAATAACTTAATTCATTATCTTCCAATAATCCAACCCTTTAGGATTGTATCCTTGCTGACTCAAACTACTGGGTTGAGGGTAACGTCGCCTTCAAAAGAGGGGCCTACTACAATAACTAAAGATAATCTCTTAAACAAGTGCAAAAGTGCGAAAATAATCAAAGGTTATACTAATACACGAGTCGGATCCAAGTGATTCATCTTGTCTATCTGTTTTTATTTTATTTTATTTTTCAGCATTTAGTTAGTTTTTATTTTCTTAGTTTAAAAATATTTTTCTCACTTTTTGATTTGATTAGACGTTGAGGATAAACCGGTATTAAAAGCTCTTGTGTCCTTGTACGACCTCGGTATCTTACCAACACTATACTACGTCCACGATGGGTGCACTTGCCCATATGTGTGTTTAGTGTTAGTGAATATCGTGTTTTATAAATTTAAAACTTGGCTAAAAGGTGTAAAAATGGCTTAATTATATATCTAAATTATATTACACTACACACGCATCAAGTTTTTGGCGCCGCTGCCGGGGACACAAGGATTTTAAGAAAGTTAGGAATCAACGGCCTAATCATATTTTTATTCTTTTTTTTTAATTTTTAGGATTTTTCTTAGTTTTTTCAGCTTCTGCAGAGCTCAGCACGGGCCGTGCCTGGTCGGACACGGGCCGTGCCCAGCATCGTTACTGGCAGTTTTTAGTTTTCCAAGTTACAGAAGGCTGACCACGGGGCCGTGTCGGTGCAACACGGGGCCGTGTCCATCTTCCAGTAACTGGGGTCTGGAAAATATTAACTGTAACTCCGACCACGGGCCGTGTTCGCTGAACACGGGGCCGTGGTGAACCTTCTGACCAACATTCTTTTCTGTTTTTATTGCAGGACTTGGAACCCGACCCCAATCTTACATAATGTATGAGCTCCAGTTCTAATAAGGACATAAAGGAAACTTTAGAAGAACCCGAACGCTTTCTCAGAAAAATATTAAAAGCTAAAAACCAAGAGAAGGTTTCGGGTGATCCACCTCCAATGGCGGACCAACGTACCCTTATGGATTATCTACGACCCACCGTAGGTAATCTAGGCGCCGCTATCAATGCTCCGAATGTCGAAGCTAATAACTTCAAACTCCGGCCGCATTTGATACAAATGCTCCGAAACTCCGCAACCTTCCATGGGCTTGCGGACGAGGATCCCCATCTACATATCACTAATTTCTTAGAAATATGTGATACCTTTCGGATCAACGGAGCATCAAATGACGCCATCCGCCTCCGTATGTTTCCTTTCTCACTAAAAGACCGAGCTAAAGCTTGGCTCAACGCCCTCCCAGCTGGATCGGTAAACACCTGGGATGAACTAGCCCAAAAATTTCTATATAAGTATTTCCCTCCGGCCAAAACTGCTAAATTAATGACTGAAATTAATACATATTCACAAGAGGACGGGGAATCCTTATATGAAACTTGGGAAAGGTTCAAGGAGTTATTACGCAAGTGTCCACATCACGGCCTTGCGATATGGCAACAAGTATCCACTTTCTATAATGGATTGTTGCCACACACAAGGCAGACACTTGATTCTAGCTCCGGGGGACTTTTAGGTAATCGACGCCCACACAAAATATATAATCAAATTGAGGAAATTGCTCAAACCAATTTTCAATGGCACACCCCCCGGGGGAATAAATCTATTGCCCCGGGCGCCCATAAGGTCGATGAAAGCACTTCTTTACAAGCCCAAATCGAGGCCCTTTCTTCAAAAATAAAAAAATTGGAAATGACAAAAACAGTCTCGGTTATGGCTTGTGAAGGGTGTGGTGGGTCACATGAAAATTGGAGTTGTATGAAAGAAACGGACGATCAACAAGAAATGGTAAACTACATTGATAATAGACCTAGGCCGTCGGGTCCCCCAACGGGAACTTACAACCAAGGATGGCGAAACCACCCAAACCTTGGTTGGAGGGAACCCGGCAATAGTAGTAACCAACAAACCCAACGAACAAACTTTCAACAACCAAAAAATGAGTCACAAAATTTCACTCAACAACAAAGTGGACGAGAAAGGCTCGAAGATACTGTATCTCGCCTCATCTCCGACACTGAAAAGAAAAACTCGGAAAGATTTCTACAATTAGAATCAAATTTTAGAAATCAACAAGCTAGTATTCAAAACATAGAAAAACAATTAAATCAAATAGCTCAAAATTTTGCCGAGAGACCATAAGGCGCATTACCTAGCAATACCGAAACAAACCCAAAAGCGCAAGTTCACCTCATCACGCTACGCAACCGCACCGTAGGGCCTGCAGAAGCACCGCCGCCAACAGAAGAAATAGTACCCACACCTCTGCAGGAGAAGAACTCCCCACCGTCACCAGAGCCTACCAAAGCTCCTCGAGTTCCATACCCCGGTAGGTTAATTCGTCAAAAGACCAATGAGCAATTCGCAAAGTTCGAAAGTCTATTAAAGCAATTGCATGTCAATATTCCATTTATCGAGGTCCTAACCCAAATGCCCAAATACTCTAAATTCATGCGGGACTTCCTTACACATAAAAAGAAAATTGAAAATTTGCAATTAGTCAATAGAGGCGAAGAATGCTCTGCCCTCGTACTCAATAAACTTCCCCAAAAGAAAATCGATCCCGGAAGCTTCACGGTTCCCTGCTCAATAGGGGAATCCCCCGTTCGTAATGCCCTAGCCGACCTTGGGGCTAGCATTAACCTCATGCCCTCATCAATGTTTAAAAGGCTCGGCCTGGGAACCATGAGCCCTACAAAAATGAGTATACAACTCGCTGATCGATCCGTCAAATTTCCACAAGGTGTCATCGAAAATGTCTTGGTAAAGGTAAGCAGATTCGTCTATCCAGCCGACTTTGTCATACTCGATATGGAGGAAGACACCGAGGTCCCCCTCATACTAGGGAGACCCTTCCTTGCCACCGCCCAAGCAGTGGTAGATATGAATGACGGAACACTCACCTTGAGGTATGGGGATGATGAAGTAAAGTTCGGAGTTGGGAAGAGAATAGAGGACGACGACCCGGTCAATTACATGAAGGTTATTGATTCAAGCTTGGATGCTGCTCTCCGACGGTGTAACATGGGACGCCAAGCATCCCACTCAGAAAACATATAACCTCGCATTGGGTCTAGCCAAGGACCCTTATAAACGTGGTGCACCACAGAGGCATTCCGCGGAACTATCCTTAGTTTAGTTTAATCTTTTAGTTTTAATTTGCAGGAATAAAACACACTCATGATGGTAATGGATGAAAAAGGGAACGAGAAAAATGGCCCCATGCACAAAGAACAAAGCAACCCGACACAAATCTCCATCACAGAAGGCTCAACACGGGTCGTGCCCAACCAACACGGCCCCGTGCTGAGCCACCTGCAGAAAAACGCCCAGTTCAGGTAACTGGACACGGGCCGTGTTCACCGGACACGCCCCCGTGTCCAGGCTTCTGTCTTATTTCTTTAATTTCTATTACTGGCACCTGACCACGGGGCCGTGCCTGGTCACCACGGGGCCGTGTCCAGGCTGCCAGTAACATAAATCTTTGCTTTTTAACACCACACCACACATCCAATCAACCTAAAAATTTATTTTTGGGACACATTGAGGACAATGTGTAATTTAAGTGTGGGGGGGAAGCTAACACTTTGAAATTTTGCAAGTCCTAACAACAAGCCTTACACAAAACTCTATTGGAACCGCTAAACACCCCAAATTTTTTCAAAAATTCTTTCATTTTTACTTGTCTAAAGTTTAAGTTAGGAATTACAAGTTTAATAAGGTTATATTTTTATGAAATTTACAACCGAGAGCGTCGTGATAACAAAGAACCAACATAAGAAAATTACGAAACGACATAACAAGTCTAATTAAAATTCGATTATATATACTTGATCACATTAAAAACCCATTCCCACAAAAGTGAGTTTTGAGCCTTTATTGAGCATACAAATCTACATCTTTAGACTAAATGCTCATTTTTCGTTTCTTGTGTGAATAGCCGCTTGGTTCTTACAACTCTAGAACTTGCCACGACGATACATTCCCGGTCCTTACCAACTTAAACCCAAGTAAGTAAATGATGGAGGCAATAGGACTAACCATTTTTCTTTCTACACCATTATTTTTCATTTTTTTTACCACCTACCCAAAATTCCCCTAGTTAACCCCTTTGAGCCTAAACATTTCATTTCATTACCCTAAAACCCTTTTTTACCCACCAAAAACCCTTTTTTTTATTTTTCACCCTTTATTTTAGTAACAAGCTCGCTATTTTATGTGACTAATGAAAAAAAAATGATGATGAAGTTGAAAATTGTGACAACTCGAACTTTAGACTTACTTTGTGTAACGATACGTGTTTACGAGAACGTTATTAATCGAACGAATACTTGGTATGTCATGTTTATGTGCATTATGTGTGTATGTATGTTGTGTGTACACGAACCCAAACCACACACTAAAACCCGATCGCACAAGGCTAACCGGTCACACGAGCCCATTTGGGCCACACCTTGAAATCGGACCCCATTTGATAACCGAGTTGGGCTTGGCCCACTCCCCACTCGCAAACACCTAAGGAGGCTTTACTTCTCATTGTTGTTACAAATCACAAACACACACAACAAACCCTACTTGCTCTCTCTCTCGGCTTGCTTAGGACCCGACGGCACAAGACCATCCGATCATCCTCTTGTTCGGATCACACCTCTTTACTCGTAACCGGTTAGTATGTTATCCATTGATGTGTGTTGTATATGCTCGGCATGTTGATGATGATTTGGTTTGATGTTATGATGCATATATGTGATTCTTATGTGTATGTAAATCGGATTTGTTTCTGGATTGATGTTAACCGAATGCTTGTTAACCGGTTATAGTTTCATAGGTATCGAATGGTATGGTAAATGTGAAACCGAATAGATGTTAACCCGGATATCATGTTCTGTTAGTTTAATTGTTATGAGATAGTTGATTTTTAGATGCTTATGTCCAGAATTTCGGATTGTTCATATGATTGATTGATGTTTATAAAACGGTTTCATGATTGTTAAATTGTTCATATTTTTGGTGCTAGGGTTCATAAGGATTAGCGTTGATTTTCCCTGTTTGATCTAAAAAGTTCCCGGATAGAAACTGTTAGTGATTTGAATTTTGGAAACTGATAATTGATGGCATAAATGTGTATAACTGAATTGCATGAAATCTGGAAACCAGTACACACGCACGGTTGCGAGTCGGTGCCTTCAATTACGACTCGAAACCTCACACCGACACAGCAGCATGAACCGTAACCACGGTTGCGAGTCCCGTTGCGACTCGTAACCAGACCATGATGAACCGAGATCACCATTGCGACTCGTAACCAGCTGTTGCGACTCGTAATCTCCGGTTGCGACTCGAGATCGCCGGTTGCGACTCGAGACGAGTTAATGCACGTACACTGTTTGGGCCTTCACTGTCACGGGCCCAATCAATTGGGCCCAACGATTGGATTTGTGGACTGTTTGCTATTAGACTAGTGTGCGTTTACTATTTGGGGTGAGGCCGGGTTATGTTGGGCCAAGATTAACACGCACAAGTGTGCTCTTGACTGCTAGTTGGACTGCTTATCTGTTTGGGCCGACTACTTGGACTCGTTACATGTTTTGAACTGCTGATACGTTTATGTGATTTGCCATGATCATACTCGATACCATACGTGATACAAACGTGCTATATACGAACCTGACTTGCATAATAACCATGATAGGACGTGGTTGACCATTTACTTGCTACTTGTACTCTTTGTGTATCTGCCGAGCAAACCAAGGTGAGTTCACACAGCCAAGGCATGGGATTCCCGGGTTGGGAATTGGGTTGGATATGTTGAATATGGAATGATTACTCGTACTTACGCATACTCTAGACTATAGACCATCGTCCTCAGGTTAGTCAGGACACGTTACGTAAAGCCTACGTAACCCAGTATGTTTGCCATTTTGTCTCCCGGGTCGGGAGGACACGTTACGTAAAGCCTACGTAACCTAATACCATCTACTGGCTTCCAGGTCGGAAGGCCACGCTGCGTAAAGCCTACGTAGCCCCCACGCGTACCATGTCCTCGGGGAAGGACACGTCACGTAAAGCCTACGTGACCCTGTACGTTTTCCTGTTCTCGGTAAAGAAGAACACATGGTCGGAAGTTAGTCTAGTAAGTACCGTTAATGAGAAGCCCTCATTAGCCAGGATAAACATGGGAAGCCCCCACCAGTAATATGAACACAAGGTTTGGGAAGCCCCCACCTTTAGTACACACTAGTATGGGAAGCCCCCACTAGTTAAACTTATGCACTATGTTATGAACTTACTTTCTGTGAACTCGCTCAACTAGTTGTTGATTATTTGCTGCATGCCTTGCAGGACCATAGGTACATTATGGAGCTTGCACAAGGAGGAGCAGATCATTGTGGGATACGGATCATGAACGATATTGAACTTATAACTATTTTGAGTTTACATTACTATGCTTCTGCTATTTAAACGATGTTTGGTTTTGGAACATCAATCATGTCATGATGATTTACATTAATACTTTTATTATTAAATGCTATGTTTGATATGATTGATGGCTTGATCCTGGTCAGTCACGCTCCCAAGCGGTGGTACTCCGCGGGTGGATTTTGGGGGTGTGACAGATTGGTATCAGAGCCATTGGTTATAGAGAACTTGGTTTTAATATGGGAAAACGTTTTTATTAAAACCTGTCACACCCCCAAAATCCACACGCGGAGTATCACCGCTTGGGAGCGTGACTGACCAGGATCAAGCCACCAATCATACAGAACATTGTATAAAGTAAAAGTAAATGCAATATAAACCAAACCAATTCCATATGAAAGGTGTTTCCAAAACATAAGTAAGTTGTCATTGTTTAGCGGAAGCGTATTATTGTAAAACCCATAGCAAATAAATGTCAAATATCAAAAGTGTTCAATAAGATGATCAAGATCCAAGCCCCACAACGACCTGCTCCTTCCTTGTGCAAGCTCCAATATGTACCTAAGGTCCTGCAAGGCATGCAGCAGATAATCAACAAACTAGTTGAGCGAGTTCACAGTTAATAGTTTAGTTTGGGTAATAGTGCGTTCGTTCAGTTAAGTTTCATATCGTATCAGTTCCATCGCGGCCTCCCAGGCATGTGTGCGAAGATTAGGTTCGTTAGTTCGCGACCGTAGTCTTTACCGACCAGGGTGTGTGCGAAGGCAATTGATCAGTTCGCGACCATAGTCTTTACCGACCAGGGTGGGTGCGAAGGCAGTTGAGTAGTTCGTTCGCGACCATAGTCTTTACCGACCAGGGTGTGTGCGAAGGCAGTTCGTAAGCATCAACAGTTTAATCGTTCGTTATAATATCAAAGTATGCACAAGTAATCATCCAACCCATTCCCACCCTAGGAACCCATGCCTTGGCTGTGTGAACTCACCTTGGTTTGCTCGGTATGTTATTGCTTCTAGGATTAATTAACTGTCTAAGTCCGGTACACACGACCTAGGATGCATTGCACATAAATCCGAGATAAGTGATTGCAAGCAAATAGGGTTTACAAGTCTTTGTTATACAAGCAATTGTGTTATGTACGTTCATTGTGTACGGAATGATATGATAAAGGTTGTTTGCGCATATGGTATCATTCAGTCAAGTGTCACATAATCACATATAGGTAGAGCATAGTAGCATGTTGTTTCTCATGGACTTGCCATCACAAACAGAAAATCTTTTCAAGTGTAACAGAACTCAAAGCATGTAACATCACTGTATTTCATATCATGCATTCAACATGTATAAGCATAAGTAAATCGGACTTTTGATCCTTTATACAATCTCGGACAGGATTCATTCTTATAACCTCAGATCCTTTACATACTAGTGAAGCTCGGACCAGGCACTAAGGTAAATAAGATCGGACAAGCAGTTTTTACACTAAAATCGGACCACATATAATAACACAAAGTCGGACTAAGGAGCTCCCCCCCTTTAAACTCGGACAGGGAAGTCCCCATACAAAGCTCGGACAAAGAGGGATCAAAACTCGGACATGGGGTCTTGGGGTTAAAAGTCGGATGTTCTAATATATACTACCCTTATTTCTCAAGCACCATTGGGCCAAAGCCACAACCAATGGCTTTGGTTGACCGCCCACCCCACCAATCGCTTAACGGCAACAACACAACACATTTGTCATGAATCTTAAGTTATCACATGCTATACTTCCGATTGGACCCCCTTTTTCCCAGCCGCCCATATTCCCCACTTGCAAACAATATACAACCAATTTTTAATTGTCTACAACAGACAATATATGTGCACCTACTAGCATGGTGGGCGGCAATCAATGCTACTCGGAAAGTTTGACCGAAAATTATCATTAATAAACTAAAGTGAGATGGCCATGTGTAAGGACTAGCCGCCACCCACTATAATTCGGTTGGGCCAAGCCCACAACCAATGGGCTTCATTGGCCGCCCAACACCCAACCAATCAGAATTTATGGCCGCCCAAACTCACATGCTTTCCTGCCACTTACTAACATTTGGCCTTGAACTCTACACCCCTAACCATGTTACTAGCCGACATTTTCCTTTTGCTGTTGGAGTTTACAAAAGTCAGCATGCTTTATAATATTGATTGATAATATTGATTTGCTCAATCTCATAAAACTAACCAGATCATCATCACGCTGTACATGAATACATATAAGCTATCATATCAAAGTGGCTATCCAATAATCATATGCAGTCAATTTAATTTTGCTACTAAAAATTGTGATTGGACCTACACTAGTCCCAGCCGATACATGAACCAATAACACACAACCATATTCCAACCAATGATATGAGAATATTCAAACTACTTAATCATCAATTATAAATCAATTTGCAGATCATTCAGGAACACATACATAACAGTTGTAAATAATAACATGTATCTACATACATAACATCATTGAATCTTGCGTTCATCAAGAAACCATAGTGATAATAAACGAATAGCTTAAACAATTGATTTTATTCAACAATAGTGCACTTACCGAAAGGGAGAGTCACTAGACTGATCGAATGGAGGGGGGTTTGGAATCTTGCAATTGCCGTCACGCACTAGAGGAGGAATAGGGTTTTTAGTCTCTTGGTAACCGTCCCCTTAATCTAGTATATATTTAACGCAAACTAATTTGGGCCGTGATTTGGGCTTTGGCGGTTTTGGCGAATCCAGGCTCGGCGAAACACATATGTTTCGTCGAGTCGGTTAAATGGCGAATATAATTCTGTTTCGTCGGGCATTACGTGATTTAGTCTAAGCGTCTTATAATAATCCTGATATTATTTTCTACACAACAAGTAATCACATATATGCAAAATGACAATACGTTTCATTAAAACACAACGCGTACAATTTCAAGTCCACAAGTCAAACGACCAACCAGTCAAAGTCAACGCACAATAAATGCGAAAGTGAAAGTCGGAAACTTGGGTTGTCACATTATCCCCAACTTAAAAGAAATTTCGTCCCGAAATTTGGTACGCACTCACTGAGGAAGCTAAGTAAGTTATATCGTTCACTGGTTTTCCTGGGGTGTCACATCATCCCCCCGTTGATTTGGAATTTCGTCCCGAAATTCTGTAGTAGTAGCTTCAGCCTCAGTAGTGGTTGCATTGGTTTCGAATAACCGGGGGTACTTTTCTGTCATCTGGTCTTCGCGTTCCCAGGTGTACTCTGGGCCACGTTTGGAGTTCCAACGAACTCGGACAAGAGGGATTCTCTTGTGTTTGAGGACCTTAACATCCCGGTCCGTGATTTCAACTGGTTCCTCGACGAACTGCAACCGCTCGTCGATAGTGAGTTCCTTAAAAGGAACTATGAGGGTCTCATCTGATAGGCACTTCTTCAGACTCGACACGTGAAATACATTGTGAACTGCACCGAGTTCAGCTGGTAGGTTCAGTATGTAGGCTACTGGGCCTATTCTTTCAGTGATTTCGAACGGTCCAACAAACCGTAGATTGAGCTTGCCTCGTTTACCAAATTGAACCACACCCTTCCAGGGTGAGACTTTTAATAAAACCCGGTCCCCGACCTGAAATTCCAATGGCTTCTTACGCTTATCCGCGTAGACTTTCTGACGGTCGCGTGCTGCCGCCATGCGTTGTCGTATTTGTGCAATCCGTTCAGTAGCGTCAACTACCATTTCTGGTCCTGTAATCTGACTATCCCCCACCTCTGCCCAACCGAGAGGTGACCGGCATTTACGTCCGTACAATGCCTCGAATGGAGCGCCTTGAATGCTGGTATGGTAACTGTTATTGTACGAGAACTCCACCAAAGGGAGGTGCTTTTCCCAGCCGTTGCCGAAATCGATAACACACGCTCGAAGCATGTCTTCTAGAGTTTGGATAGTTCGCTCAGACTGCCCATCCGTCTGAGGATGATATGCTGTGCTCATGTCTAATCGTGAGCCGAAGGATTTGTGCATCGCTTGCCAAAGCTCTGACGTGAATCGTGCATCGCGATCCGAAATAATAGAAGTGGGCACTCCGTGCCTTGAAACAACTTCTTTCAAGTAGATGTCTGCTAGGGTAGAAAACTTATCCGTTTCTTTGATAGCCAAGAAGTGAGCAGACTTTGTGAGTCGATCAACGATCACCCAAATAATGTCATTCCCACGCTGGGATCTAGGTAAGCCCGTAACGAAATCCATGGAAATTTCTTCCCATTTCCACTGCGGTATCTTGGGCTGCTGAAGTAGACCAGCTGGTTTCTGATATTCAACCTTGACTCTCGCACAGGTTAAGCATTTTCCAACGTACGTAGCGATGTGAGCCTTCATACTAGGCCACCAATAAGTAGTGCTGATGTCGTGGTACATTTTATCCGACCCTGGATGTACCGAATAGCGAGACTTGTGAGCTTCATCCATTACAAGTTCGCGTAAACCGCCATAAAGTGGGACCCAAATACGCCCCGTTACGTAGTAAGCGCCGTCTTCCTTTTGTTCCATGCGTTGCCTTGAGCCGCGTAAGGCTTCAGCTTTGACGTTTTCGGGTTTCAGAGCTTCCATCTGAGCAGCTCGTATCTGAGAGGGAAGACTAGACTGAATAGTAAGCTGTAACGCTCGCACGCGCTTCGGTAGAGTGTCTTTCCGACTGAGGGCATCAGCCACAACATTGGCCTTGCCTGGATGATACTTGATGGCGCATTCATAGTCGTTTAGAAGTTCAACCCATCTCCGTTGACGCATATTCAAATCCTTTTGCTTAAGAATATGCTCGAGACTCCTGTGATCGGTGTAAATCGTGCACCTGGTACCGTACAGGTAGTGTCGCCATATCTTAAGCGCGAAAATAACAGCTCCCAGCTCTAAATCGTGCGTCGTGTAGTTCCGTTCATGAATCTTGAGTTGCCGAGAGGCGTAGGCAATAACTTTATCCCGCTGCATCAATACACAACCAAGCCCCTGTATCGATGCGTCACAGTAAACCACGAAGTCATCCGTGCCCTCGGGCAATGAGAGGATAGGTGCGCTGCATAATCTATCCTTTAAGTACTGAAAAGCAGTTTCCTGCGTATTACCCCATCTGTAAACGACACCTTTCTGTGTTAACATAGTAAGTGGTTGCGCGATCTTGGAGAAGTCTTTAATAAATCGCCTGTAGTACCCCGCCAAACCCAAGAATTGGCGTATTTCTGTCGGTGTACGCGGTGCTGGCCAATTTCTGATCGAATCTACCTTGGATGGATCGACATGAATCCCATCCTTGTTCACCACATGGCCTAAGAAGTGGACTTCACGAAGCCAGAAGTCGCATTTTGAAAACTTTGCGTACAGTTGTTCTTTTCGAAGAAGTTCCAAGATAAGACGTAAGTGCTGCTCGTGTTCCTCCTGACTCTTGGAGTAGATCAGAATGTCGTCGATGAAAACAATGACGAACTTGTCGAGATAGGGTTTGCACACCCTGTTCATAAGATCCATGAAGACTGCAGGCGCGTTCGTAAGCCCGAATGGCATGACAAGAAAACTCGTAATGACCGTAGCGAGTTCTGAAAGCGGTTTTGGAGACGTCCTCATCCCGGACTCTCAGCTGATGATACCCTGACCTTAAATCAATCTTGGAATAGTAACACGACCCTTGCAACTGGTCGAATAGGTCATCCATGAGCGGAAGAGGATAACGGTTCTTCACCGTCACCTTATTAAGTTCACGGTAGTCGATACACATCCTGAATGTTCCGTCTTTGTTCTTCACAAATAACACTGGAGCTCCCCAAGGCGAAGAGCTTGGGCGATTAAAGCCCTTTTCCAAGAGCTCTTGCAGCTGCTTCGACAGTTCTTCCAGTTCGGTTGGAGCTAAACGATACGGTGCGCGAGCTATAGGTGCTGCTCCAGGAGCCAACTCAATCCGAAACTCGACTTGACGATGAGGAGGTAAACCAGGTAAATCTTCAGGAAACACCTGAGGGAAATCACGTACAACTGGGATATCCTCCAGCTTCCTTTCCTTTACGCAAACATTTCTGCGTCTTCAAGTAAGAGATGATGCCAACCACGGCACCACTCTTGTCGCCTTGAACTTCGAGAGGTTCTTGACCAGAACGAGGAATACGAACAATCTTTTCTTTGCATAGGATTTCTGCTTGCTGTTGCTGCTGGCGATTCCGATTTGCAAGCCGTGGGCTCCTGAATTCTTAGTTTCTGCTGTGCTCTGGCGGTCACTATTCTTGTGCTGCTGCTGTGCTTGAGACCGAACGGTAGCTGAACCCTTGCTGGAATACCTATCCCATTTCCGCTTGTTGTCACTAGGAGTAGCGGGAGTAGCAGAAGTGGTAGCGGTAGTAATAGCGCTGATACAACTAGGCAGCCTGTTCTGTTCCACCGCCTGATCCGTGAGGCGATAAGCAAGACACCGAATGTCTTGAATGTTGTCGAGGTTAGCCGATGTAGCATAGCTCTGAATTTCTGAGGCTAGACCCTTGCGATACAATTCGATATGCTTGCTTGGAGGGTCCACCATGGTTGGACACAAGATGGCCAATTCGTTCGTCCGTTTCGTATAAGCATCAATTCCTGACCCCGTCATTTTCAAATGGTAAGGCTCCACTTCCAACTCGTGGATGTCATCACGCGTGCAGTATTCCCTTTTAATGCATTCTTGAAATCATTCCAGGGTGTGGCGTTAGCAGCTGCCAACCCTAAGATCTGCACTTGTGCGTTCCACCAAGTGAGCGCAATCCCTTCAAGTGCGCCAGTGGCGAACTTCACCCTGCGAGCCTCAGGGCATTCACACATCTCGAAAACCGACTCGAGCTTTTCAACCGATGGAGTAGTCCCACTGCTCCTTCCGTGCCACTGAATGTGCTTGGACGATTGTCTATGAAGTTCTTGAATGTGCAGACAGGTTGCTATGCGTTCCGACCCGTTGCGCGAGAAAGATAGGTCAAGGTTAAGCGCGAGAGTTGGGTCACGAGAGTAGGATCTAACATCCTAGAATGGGTCTGGAATAGCAGGTTATACCTCCTGCTTGTGCGGCTGCAAGTGACGCAGCAACTTGTTCGTTAATGAGAGCCGTCAACTGGGCTTGAGTCATGTCAACACGTCCAGACATGATCGAACAGTAAAGGTAGCATAAGTAAGAATGGTTCACGAATAGTGCGATGACAGAAGAGTGTAAGCACGTATGTGTTCTCAAGCAATAACAAGTTGTGAGCAAAGTAATGTAAGCATACTACGAGCAAGTTCTATGCAATTCTAGCAAACAGGTAATAAACATGAACCTTATTACCTAGGAGGTTGAGTCTTGCACGTGGAGCGAAGCGTCGTTGTGGATCATTGAGAGCACTGTTCTGGTTATAGTCTGGTTTTAATAAAACGTTTTCCATATTAAAACCAAGTTCTCTATAACCAATGGCTCTGATACCAATCTGTCACACCCCCAAAATCCACACGCGGAGTATCACCGCTTGGGAGCGTGACTGACCAGGATCAAGCCACCAATCATACAGAACATTGTATAAAGTAAAAGTAAATGCAATATAAACCAAACCAATTCCATATGAAAGGTGTTTCCAAAACATAAGTAAGTTGTCATTGTTTAGCGGAAGCGTATTATTGTAAAACCCATAGCAAATAAATGTCAAATATCAAAAGTGTTCAATAAGATGATCAAGATCCAAGCCCCACAACGACCTGCTCCTTCCTTGTGCAAGCTCCAATATGTACCTAAGGTCCTGCAAGGCATGCAGCAGATAATCAACAAACTAGTTGAGCGAGTTCACAGTTAATAGTTTAGTTTGGGTAATAGTGCGTTCGTTCAGTTAAGTTTCATATCGTATCAGTTCCATCGCGGCCTCCCAGGCATGTGTGCGAAGATTAGGTTCGTTAGTTCGCGACCGTAGTCTTTACCGACCAGGGTGTGTGCGAAGGCAATTGATCAGTTCGCGACCATAGTCTTTACCGACCAGGGTGGGTGCGAAGGCAGTTGAGTAGTTCGTTCGCGACCATAGTCTTTACCGACCAGGGTGTGTGCGAAGGCAGTTCGTAAGCATCAACAGTTTAATCGTTCGTTATAATATCAAAGTATGCACAAGTAATCATCCAACCCATTCCCACCCTGGGAACCCATGCCTTGGCTGTGTGAACTCACCTTGGTTTGCTCGGTATGTTATTGCTTCTAGGATTAATTAACTGTCTAAGTCCGGTACACACGACCTAGGATGCATTGCACATAAATCCGAGATAAGTGATTGCAAGCAAATAGGGTTTACAAGTCTTTGTTATACAAGCAATTGTGTTATGTACGTTCATTGTGTACGGAATGATATGATAAAGGTTGTTTGCGCATATGGTATCATTCAGTCAAGTGTCACATAATCACATACAGGTAGAGCATAGTAGCATGTTGTTTCTCATGGACTTGCCATCACAAACAGAAAATCTTTTCAAGTGTAACAGAACTCAAAGCATGTAACATCACTGTATTTCATATCATGCATTCAACATGTATAAGCATAAGTAAATCGGACTTTTGATCCTTTATACAATCTCGGACAGGATTCATTCTTATAACCTCAGATCCTTTACATACTAGTGAAGCTCGGACCAGGCACTAAGGTAAATAAGATCGGACAAGCAGTTTTTACACTAAAATCGGACCACATATAATAACACAAAGTCGGACTAAGGAGCTCCCCCCCCTTTAAACTCGGACAGGGAAGTCCCCATACAAAGCTCGGACAAAGAGGGATCAAAACTCGGACATGGGGTCTTGGGGTTAAAAGTCGGATGTTCTAATATATACTACCCTTATTTCTCAAGCACCATTGGGCCAAAGCCACAACCAATGGCTTTGGTTGACCGCCCACCCCACCAATCGCTTAACGGCAACAACACAACACATTTGTCATGAATCTTAAGTTATCACATGCTATACTTCCGATTGGACCCCCTTTTTCCCAGCCGCCCATATTCCCCACTTGCAAACAATATACAACCAATTTTTAATTGTCTACAACAGACAATATATGTGCACCTACTAGCATGGTGGGCGGCAATCAATGCTACTCGGAAAGTTTGACCGAAAATTATCATTAATAAACTAAAGTGAGATGGCCATGTGTAAGGACTAGCCGCCACCCACTATAATTCGGTTGGGCCAAGCCCACAACCAATGGGCTTCATTGGCCGCCCAACACCCAACCAATCAGAATTTATGGCCGCCCAAACTCACATGCTTTCCTGCCACTTACTAACATTTGGCCTTGAACTCTACACCCCTAACCATGTTACTAGCCGACATTTTCCTTTTGCTGTTGGAGTTTACAAAAGTCAGCATGCTTTATAATATTGATTGATAATATTGATTTGCTCAATCTCATAAAACTAACCAGATCATCATCACGCTGTACATGAATACATATAAGCTATCATATCAAAGTGGCTATCCAATAATCATATGCAGTCAATTTAATTTTGCTACTAAAAATTGTGATTGGACCTACACTAGTCCCAGCCGATACATGAACCAATAACACACAACCATATTCCAACCAATGATATGAGAATATTCAAACTACTTAATCATCAATTATAAATCAATTTGCAGATCATTCAGGAACACATACATAACAGTTGTAAATAATAACATGTATCTACATACATAACATCATTGAATCTTGCGTTCATCAAGAAACCATAGTGATAATAAACGAATAGCTTAAACAATTGATTTTATTCAACAATAGTGCACTTACCGAAAGGGAGAGTCACTAGACTGATCGAATGGAGGGGGGTTTGGAATCTTGCAATTGCCGTCACGCACTAGAGGAGGAATAGGGTTTTTAGTCTCTTGGTAACCGTCCCCTTAATCTAGTATATATTTAACGCAAACTAATTTGGGCCGTGATTTGGGCTTTGGCGGTTTTGGCGAATCCAGGCTCGGCGAAACACATATGTTTCGTCGAGTCGGTTAAATGGCGAATATAATTCTGTTTCGTCGGGCATTACGTGATTTAGTCTAAGCGTCTTATAATAATCCTGATATTATTTTCTACACAACAAGTAATCACATATATGCAAAATGACAATACGTTTCATTAAAACACAACGCGTACAATTTCAAGTCCACAAGTCAAACGACCAACCAGTCAAAGTCAACGCACAATAAATGCGAAAGTGAAAGTCGGAAACTTGGGTTGTCACAAAACCGGACTATAACCAGTACAGTGCTCTCAACGATCCACAACGACGCTTCGCTCCACGTGCAAGACTCAACATCCTAGGTAATAAGGTTTATGTTTATTTCCTGTTTGCTAGAATTGCTTAGAACTTTGCTCGCATTACGCTTAGATACACATGATATTATAGCATGAGAATCCTTACGTGCTTACACTTTTCTGTCATCGCCCTATTCGCGAACCATTCTTACCTATGCTACTTGTTACAATGAAGATCATGTCTGGACGAATCAACATGACACAAGCCCAGCTAGAGGCTCTCGTTCAAGCTCAAGTTGCTGCGGCAGTTACAGCAGCTCAAGCAGGTCAACACGCGCAGCAGCCTGTCTGCACTTTCAAGAACTTCATGGACTGTCGTCCAAATTCTTTCAGTGGCACAGAGGGGGCAGTGGGACTCCTCCATTGGTTTGAAAAGCTAGAATCAGTATTCGAAATGTGCGAGTGCCCTGAGGCTCGCAAGGTCAAGTTTGCCACCGGCACTTTGGAAGGAATCGCGCTAACTTGGTGGAACGCCCAAGTTCAGATCTTAGGGTTGGCAGCTGCTAACGCCACCCCATGGAACGATTTCAAGGAACTCATCAAGCGTGAGTACTGTACGCGTGAAGATATTCACAAGCTGGAAGACGAGCTGTATAACCTGAAAATGGTTGGATCAGAAATCGAAGCGTATACTAAACGGTCGAATGAGCTGGCCGTGTTATGTCCAACTATGGTGGACCCTCCATACAAGCGCATTGAGATGTATCTCAAGGGATTGGCGCCAGAGATCCAGAGCCATGTTACCTCGGCTAATCTTGACAACATCCATGAAATCCAGCGTCTCGCTCATCGCATCACCGACCAGGCAGTGGATCAGAACAAACTGCCTAAGCGTGTTAACGCTACTACTACAGTCACTCCTTCAGCTACTCCTGCTACTACTAGCGAAAGCAAAAGAAAATGGGATGGAGATTCCAGCAGGGGTTCAGCGACTGTTCAGCCACAAGCTCAGCAGCAGAAGACTGACCACTACCAGAGCCCCAGTCAGCAATCCTCTGGTGGTCATAGACAGAGGAGATATCAGGGAAGTCAGCCTAAGTGTTACAATTTCCACAGACATCACAATGGCCCGTGTAGCAAGGGTCGTTGTCAAAGGTGTCTTAAGATGGCCCACGAGGCCAAAGACTGTAGGAGTCCATGGCCTGCGAATCAGAATCAGCAGCCTCAGCAACCCGCTCCACAGAACCAGCAGCAGCAGCAGCAGCCACAGCGTGGAAACCGGGGATGTTTCCAGTGTGGGGCTGAAGGTCATTTCAAACGCGATTGCCCTCAGCTGAACCAGAACCAGAACCGCAACAACAACAACCAGGGCAATGGGCATAACAACGGGGGAAACAACAACAACAATGGCAACGAGGCTAGGGGACGCGCTTTTGTGCTAGGTCGAGGCGACGCAGTGAACGATCCCAACGTTGTGATGGGTAAGTTTCTCCTCGACAATATTTACGTTACTGTTTTATTTGATTCGGGTGCGGATACAAGCTATATGTCTGTGAAAATGTGTCAACTACTAAAACGTGCACCAACACTTTTACCCACCAAACATGTAGTAGAGTTAGCTAACGGTAAAAGTCTAGAAGCCACGCACGTAGTTCAGGGTTGTAATCTTATCCTAGCTGGCCAAGCCTTCTCTATTGATCTCATTCCCATAGTTTTGGGTAGCTTCGACGTCGTGATTGGGATGGATTGGTTATCCCAACACCAGGCAGAAATTTTATGCAGCGAGAAGATTATTCGCATTCCTCGTTCTGGTCAGGAACCTCTAGAAGTTCAAGGTGACAAGAGTGGTGCTGTGGTTGGCATCATCTCTTTCTTGAAGGCTCAGAAATGCTTACGTAAGGGTCACACTGCCATTCTGGTACTCGTTACAGATGCATCGACGAAGGAAAAGAAATTGGAGGATATTCCAATTGTACGTGACTTTCCTCAGGTGTTTCCTGAAGACTTACCTGGCTTACCGCCTCATCGTCAGGTCGAATTTCAGATCGAGCTCGCTCCAGGAGCAGCACCCATAGCTCGCGCACCATATCGTCTAGCTCCATCAGAACTGGAGGAACTGTCAAAGCAGCTACAAGAGCTCTTGGAAAAGGGCTTCATTCGTCCAAGCTCTTCGCCTTGGGGAGCTCCAGTACTTTTCGTGAAAAAGAAAGACGGTACGTTCAGGATGTGCATCGACTACCGTGAACTCAACAAGGTGACGGTGAAGAACCGTTATCCTCTTCCGCGCATCGACGACTTATTCGACCAGTTGCAAGGGTCGTGCTACTATTCGAAGATAGATTTGAGGTCGGGGTACCATCAGCTGAGAGTCCGGGATGAGGACGTCTCCAAGACAGCCTTCAGAACTCGTTACGGTCACTACGAGTTTCTTGTCATGCCGTTTGGGTTAACGAACGCGCCTGCTGTATTTATGGATCTTATGAACAGGGTGTGCAAACCCTATCTTGACAAGTTCGTCATTGTTTTCATCGACGACATTCTGATTTACTCCAAGAGTCAGGAAGAACACGAACAGCATCTTCGTCTTATTTTGGAACTCCTTCGGAAGGAACAGCTGTACGCCAAACTTTCTAAATGCGACTTCTGGCTTCGTGAAGTCCACTTCTTAGGCCATGTGGTAAACAGGGATGGGATCCATGTCGATCCATCCAAGGTAGATTCGATCAGAAACTGGCCTGCACCGCGTACACCGACAGAAATACGCCAATTCTTGGGTTTGGCGGGTTACTACAGACGGTTTATTAAAGACTTTTCGAAGATTGCTCAACCGCTTACGTTACTGACACAGAAGGGTGTTACCTATCGTTGGGGAGAGCCCCAGGAGACTGCTTTTCAGCACCTAAAGGATAGACTTTGCAGTGCACCTATCCTCTCACTGCCAGAGGGCACAGATGACTTCGTGGTATATTGTGATGCATCCATTCGGGGACTTGGATGTGTGTTAATGCAGCGAGACAAGGTTATCGCTTACGCCTCTCGTCAACTAAAGGTTCATGAACGGAACTACACGACGCACGATTTAGAGCTGGGAGCTGTTGTTTTCGCGCTTAAGATATGGCGACACTACCTGTACGGTACCAGGTGCACGATTTACACCGATCACAGGAGTCTCGAGCATATTCTTAAGCAGAAGGATTTGAACATGCGTCAACGACGATGGGTCGAGTTACTAAATGATTACGAATGCGCTATCAAGTTCCATCCAGGCAAGGCCAATGTTGTGGCAGACGCCCTCAGTCGGAAAGACACTCTACCTCGGCGCGTGCGAGCGCTACAGCTTACGATTCAGTCTAGCCTTCCTGCACAGATACGAGATGCTCAGACAGAAGCACTGAAGCCCGAAAACGTCAAGGCTGAAGCCTTACGCGGCTCACGACAACAAATGGAACAGAAGGCAGACGGCGCCTACTATGTAACGGGCCGGATATGGGTCCCTCTCTATGGCGGTCTACGCGAACTTGTGATGGACGAAGCACACAAGTCTCGCTACTCGGTACATCCAGGGTCGGATAAAATGTACCACGACATCAGCGCTACTTATTGGTGGCCTAGCATGAAGGCCCACATCGCTACGTACGTTGGGAAATGTTTGACCTGTGCGAGAGTCAAGGTTGAATATCAGAAACCAGCTGGCCTACTTAAACAGCCTAAGATACCTCAATGGAAATGGGAAGAAATTTCCATGGATTTCGTTACAGGCCTACCCAGATCCCAGCGGGGAAATGATACCATATGGGTGATCGTGGATCGACTCACCAAGTCTGCACACTTCCTACCTATAAAGGAAACGGATAAGTTCTCCACTCTCGCAGACGTCTATCTTAAAGAAGTTGTTTCGAGGCACGGGGTGCCCACATCTATCATTTCGGATCGCGATGCACGATTCACGTCAGAGCTATGGCAAGCGATGCATAAATCATTCGGTTCACGGTTAGACATGAGCACAGCATATCACCCTCAGACGGATGGGCAGTCTGAGCGAACGATTCAAACACTCGAAGACATGCTTAGGGCATGCGTTATCGATTTCGGCAACGGCTGGGAAAAGCACCTCCCTTTGGTGGAGTTTTCGTATAATAATAGTTATCACACCAGCATACAAGCCGCTCCATTCGAGGCATTGTACGGGCGTAAATGCCGGTCACCCCTCTGCTGGGCAGAGGTGGGGGATAGTCAGATCACGGGTCCAGAAATTGTAGTGGACGCCACAGAAAAGATTGCACAGATACGACAACGCATGGCGGCAGCACGCGACCGTCAGAAAGCCTACGCGGACAAGCGTAGAAAGCCATTGGAATTTGAGGTCGGGGACCGGGTTTTATTGAAAGTCTCACCCTGGAAGGGTGTGGTTCGTTTTGGCAAACGGGGCAAACTGAATCCGCGATACGTCGGACCATTCGAAATTATAGAAAAGATTGGCAAGGTAGCCTACAAGTTGAATTTACCAGCTGAACTCGGGGCAGTTCACAATGTCTTTCATGTATCGAACTTAAAGAAGTGCCTATCTGATGAAAACCTCATCATTCCTTTCAAAGAACTCACTATCGACGAGCGGTTGCAGTTCGTCGAGGAACCAGTGGAAATCACTGACCGGGATGTGAAGGTCCTCAAACACAAGAGAATCCCTCTTGTTCGAGTTCGTTGGAACTCCAAACGTGGCCCAGAGTACACCTGGGAACGCGAAGACAGGATGACAGAAAAGTACCCCCAGTTATTCGAAACCAATGCTACCACAACTGAGGCTGAAGCTACTACTTCGGAATTTCGGGACGAAATTCCAGATCAACGGGGGGAGGATGTGACATCCCAGGAAAATCAGTGAACAATACAGTTTACCTAGCTTCCTCAGTGAGTGCATACCAAATTTCGGGACGAAATTTCCAATTAGTTGGGGATAATGTGACAACTCGAACTTTAGACTTACTTTGTGTAACGATACGTGTTTACGAGAACGTTATTAATCGAACGAATACTTGGTATGTCATGTTTATGTGCATTATGTGTGTATGTATGTTGTGTGTACACGAACCCAAACCACACACTAAAACCCGATCGCACAAGGCTAACCGGTCACACGAGCCCATTTGGGCCACACCTTGAAATCGGACCCCATTTGATAACCGAGTTGGGCTTGGCCCACTCCCCACTCGCAAACACCTAAGGAGGCTTTACTTCTCATTGTTGTTACAAATCACAAACACACACAACAAACCCTACTTGCTCTCTCTCTCGGCTTGCTTAGGACCCGACGGCACAAGACCATCCGATCATCCTCTTGTTCGGATCACACCTCTTTACTCGTAACCGGTTAGTATGTTATCCATTGATGTGTGTTGTATATGCTCGGCATGTTGATGATGATTTGGTTTGATGTTATGATGCATATATGTGATTCTTATGTGTATGTAAATCGGATTTGTTTCTGGATTGATGTTAACCGAATGCTTGTTAACCGGTTATAGTTTCATAGGTATCGAATGGTATGGTAAATGTGAAACCGAATAGATGTTAACCCGGATATCATGTTCTGTTAGTTTAATTGTTATGAGATAGTTGATTTTTAGATGCTTATGTCCAGAATTTCGGATTGTTCATATGATTGATTGATGTTTATAAAACGGTTTCATGATTGTTAAATTGTTCATATTTTTGGTGCTAGGGTTCATAAGGATTAGCGTTGATTTTCCCTGTTTGATCTAAAAAGTTCCCGGATAGAAACTGTTAGTGATTTGAATTTTGGAAACTGATAATTGATGGCATAAATGTGTATAACTGAATTGCATGAAATCTGGAAACCAGTACACACGCACGGTTGCGAGTCGGTGCCTTCAATTACGACTCGAAACCTCACACCGACACAGCAGCATGAACCGTAACCACGGTTGCGAGTCCCGTTGCGACTCGTAACCAGACCATGATGAACCGAGATCACCATTGCGACTCGTAACCAGCTGTTGCGACTCGTAATCTCCGGTTGCGACTCGAGATCGCCGGTTGCGACTCGAGACGAGTTAATGCACGTACACTGTTTGGGCCTTCACTGTCACGGGCCCAATCAATTGGGCCCAACGATTGGATTTGTGGACTGTTTGCTATTAGACTAGTGTGCGTTTACTATTTGGGGTGAGGCCGGGTTATGTTGGGCCAAGATTAACACGCACAAGTGTGCTCTTGACTGCTAGTTGGACTGCTTATCTGTTTGGGCCGACTACTTGGACTCGTTACATGTTTTGAACTGCTGATACGTTTATGTGATTTGCCATGATCATACTCGATACCATACGTGATACAAACGTGCTATATACGAACCTGACTTGCATAATAACCATGATAGGACGTGGTTGACCATTTACTTGCTACTTGTACTCTTTGTGTATCTGCCGAGCAAACCAAGGTGAGTTCACACAGCCAAGGCATGGGATTCCCGGGTTGGGAATTGGGTTGGATATGTTGAATATGGAATGATTACTCGTACTTACGCATACTCTAGACTATAGACCATCGTCCTCAGGTTAGTCAGGACACGTTACGTAAAGCCTACGTAACCCAGTATGTTTGCCATTTTGTCTCCCGGGTCGGGAGGACACGTTACGTAAAGCCTACGTAACCTAATACCATCTACTGGCTTCCAGGTCGGAAGGCCACGCTGCGTAAAGCCTACGTAGCCCCCACGCGTACCATGTCCTCGGGGAAGGACACGTCACGTAAAGCCTACGTGACCCTGTACGTTTTCCTGTTCTCGGTAAAGAAGAACACATGGTCGGAAGTTAGTCTAGTAAGTACCGTTAATGAGAAGCCCTCATTAGCCAGGATAAACATGGGAAGCCCCCACCAGTAATATGAACACAAGGTTTGGGAAGCCCCCACCTTTAGTACACACTAGTATGGGAAGCCCCCACTAGTTAAACTTATGCACTATGTTATGAACTTACTTTCTGTGAACTCGCTCAACTAGTTGTTGATTATTTGCTGCATGCCTTGCAGGACCATAGGTACATTATGGAGCTTGCACAAGGAGGAGCAGGTCGTTGTGGGATACGGATCATGAACGATATTGAACTTATAACTATTTTGAGTTTACATTACTATGCTTCCGCTATTTAAACGATGTTTGGTTTTGGAACATCAATCATGTCATGATGATTTACATTAATACTTTTATTATTAAATGCTATGTTTGATATGATTGATGGCTTGATCCTGGTCAGTCACGCTCCCAAGCGGTGGTACTCCGCGGGTGGATTTTGGGGGTGTGACAGATTGGTATCAGAGCCATTGGTTATAGAGAACTTGGTTTTAATATGGGAAAACGTTTTTATTAAAACCGGACTATAACCAGTACAGTGCTCTCAACGATCCACAACGACGCTTCGCTCCACGTGCAAGACTCAACATCCTAGGTAATAAGGTTTATGTTTATTTCCTGTTTGCTAGAATTGCTTAGAACTTTGCTCGCATTACGCTTAGATACACATGATATTATAGCATGAGAATCCCTACGTGCTTACACTTTTCTGTCATCGCCCTATTCGCGAACCATTCTTACCTATGCTACTTGTTACAATGAAGATCATGTCTGGACGAATCAACATGACACAAGCCCAGCTAGAGGCTCTCGTTCAAGCTCAAGTTGCTGCGGCAGTTACAGCAGCTCAAGCAGGTCAACACGCGCAGCAGCCTGTCTGCACTTTCAAGAACTTCATGGACTGTCGTCCAAATTCTTTCAGTGGCACAGAGGGGGCAGTGGGACTCCTCCATTGGTTTGAAAAGCTAGAATCAGTATTCAAAATGTGCGAGTGCCCTGAGGCTCGCAAGGTCAAGTTTGCCACCGGCACTTTGGAAGGAATCGCGCTAACTTGGTGGAACGCCCAAGTTCAGATCTTAGGGTTGGCAGCTGCTAACGCCACCCCATGGAACGATTTCAAGGAACTCATCAAGCGTGAGTACTGTACGCGTGAAGATATTCACAAGCTGGAAGACGAGCTGTATAACCTGAAAATGGTTGGATCAGAAATCGAAGCGTATACTAAACGGTCGAATGAGCTGGCCGTGTTATGTCCAACTATGGTGGACCCTCCATACAAGCGCATTGAGATGTATCTCAAGGGATTGGCGCCAGAGATCCAGAGCCATGTTACCTCGGCTAATCTTGACAACATCCAGGAAATCCAGCGTCTCGCTCATCGCATCACCGACCAGGCAGTGGATCAGAACAAACTGCCTAAGCGTGTCAACGCTACTACTACAGTCACTCCTTCAGCTACTCCTGCTACTACTAGCGAAAGCAAAAGAAAATGGGATGGAGATTCCAGCAGGGGTTCAGCGACTGTTCAGCCACAAGCTCCGCAGCAGAAGACTGACCACTACCAGAGCCCCAGTCAGCAATCCTCTGGTGGTCATAGACAGAGGAGATATCAGGGAAGTCAGCCTAAGTGTTACAATTGCCACAGACATCACAATGGCCCGTGTAGCAAGGGTCGTTGTCAAAGGTGTCTTAAGATGGCCCACGAGGCCAAAGACTGTAGGAGTCCACGGCCTGCGAATCAGAATCAGCAGCCTCAGCAACCCGCTCCACAGAACCAGCAGCAGCAGCAGCAGCCACAGCGTGGAAACCGGGGATGTTTCCAGTGTGGGGCTGAAGGTCATTTCAAACGCGATTGCCCTCAGCTGAACCAGAACCAGAACCGCAACAACAACAACCAGGGCAATGGGCATAACAACGGGGGAAACAACAACAACAATGGCAACGAGGCTAGGGGACGCGCTTTTGTGCTAGGTCGAGGCGACGCAGTGAACGATCCCAACGTTGTGATGGGTAAGTTTCTCCTCGAAAATATTTACGTTACTGTTTTATTTGATTCGGGTGCGGATACAAGCTATATGTCTGTGAAAATGTGTCAACTACTAAAACGTGCACCAACACTTTTACCCACCAAACATGTAGTAGAGTTAGCTAACGGTAAAAGTCTAGAAGCCACGCACGTAGTTCAGGGTTGTAATCTTATCCTAGCTGGCCAAGCCTTCTCTATTGATCTCATTCCCATAGTTTTGGGTAGCTTCGACGTCGTGATTGGGATGGATTGGTTATCCCAACACCAGGCAGAAATTTTATGCAGCGAGAAGATTATTCGCATTCCTCGTTCTGGTCAGGAACCTCTAGAAGTTCAAGGTGACAAGAGTGGTGCTGTGGTTGGCATCATCTCTTTCTTGAAGGCTCAGAAATGCTTACGTAAGGGTCACACTGCCATTCTGGTACTCGTTACAGATGCATCGACGAAGGAAAAGAAATTGGAGGATATTCCAATTGTACGTGACTTTCCTCAGGTGTTTCCTGAAGACTTACCTGGCTTACCGCCTCATCGTCAGGTCGAATTTCAGATCGAGCTCGCTCCAGGAGCAGCACCCATAGCTCGCGCACCATATCGTCTAGCTCCATCAGAACTGGAGGAACTGTCAAAGCAGCTACAAGAGCTCTTGGAAAAGGGCTTCATTCGTCCAAGCTCTTCGCCTTGGGGAGCTCCAGTACTTTTCGTGAAAAAGAAAGACGGTACGTTCAGGATGTGCATCGACTACCGTGAACTCAACAAGGTGACGGTGAAGAACCGTTATCCTCTTCCGCGCATCGACGACTTATTCGACCAGTTGCAAGGGTCGTGCTACTATTCGAAGATAGATTTGAGGTCGGGTTACCATCAGCTGAGAGTCCGGGATGAGGACGTCTCCAAGACAGCCTTCAGAACTCGTTACGGTCACTACGAGTTTCTTGTCATGCCGTTTGGGTTAACGAACGCGCCTGCTGTATTTATGGATCTTATGAACAGGGTGTGCAAACCCTATCTTGACAAGTTCGTCATTATTTTCATCGACGACCTTCTGATTTACTCCAAGAGTCAGGAAGAACACGAACAGCATCTTCGTCTTATTTTGGAACTCCTTCGGAAGGAACAGCTGTATGCCAAACTTTCTAAATGCGACTTCTGGCTTCGTGAAGTCCACTTCTTAGGCCATGTGGTAAACAGGGATGGGATCCATGTCGATCCATCCAAGGTAGATTCGATCAGAAACTGGCCTGCACCGCGTACACCGACAGAAATACGCCAATTCTTGGGTTTGGCGGGTTACTACAGACGGTTTATTAAAGACTTTTCGAAGATTGCTCAACCGCTTACGTTACTGACACAGAAGGGTGTTACCTATCGTTGGGGAGAGCCCCAGGAGACTGCTTTTCAGCACCTAAAGGATAGACTTTGCAGTGCACCTATCCTCTCACTGCCAGAGGGCACAGATGACTTCGTGGTATATTGTGATGCATCCATTCGGGGACTTGGATGTGTGTTAATGCAGCGAGACAAGGTTATCGCTTACGCCTCTCGTCAACTAAAGGTTCATGAACGGAACTACACGACGCACGATTTAGAGCTGGGAGCTGTTGTTTTCGCGCTTAAGATATGGCGACACTACCTGTACGGTACCAGGTGCACGATTTACACCGATCACAGGAGTCTCGAGCATATTCTTAAGCAGAAGGATTTGAACATGCGTCAACGACGATGGGTCGAGTTACTGAATGATTACGAATGCGCTATCAAGTTCCATCCAGGCAAGGCCAATGTTGTGGCGGACGCCCTCAGTCGGAAAGACACTCTACCTCGGCGCGTGCGAGCGCTACAGCTTACGATTCAGTCTAGCCTTCCTGCACAGATACGAGATGCTCAGACAGAAGCACTGAAGCCCGAAAACGTCAAGGCTGAAGCCTTACGCGGCTCACGACAACAAATGGAACAGAAGGCAGACGGCGCCTACTATGTAACGGGCCGGATATGGGTCCCTCTCTATGGCGGTCTACGCGAACTTGTGATGGACGAAGCACACAAGTCTCGCTACTCGGTACATCCAGGGTCGGATAAAATGTACCACGACATCAGCGCTACTTATTGGTGGCCTAGCATGAAGGCCCACATCGCTACGTACGTTGGGAAATGTTTGACCTGTGCGAGAGTCAAGGTTGAATATCAGAAACCAGCTGGCCTACTTAAACAGCCTAAGATACCTCAATGGAAATGGGAAGAAATTTCCATGGATTTCGTTACAGGCCTACCCAGATCCCAGCGGGGAAATGATACCATATGGGTGATCGTGGATCGACTCACCAAGTCTGCACACTTCCTACCTATAAAGGAAACGGATAAGTTCTCCACTCTCGCAGACGTCTATCTTAAAGAAGTTGTTTCGAGGCACGGGGTGCCCACATCTATCATTTCGGATCGCGTTGCACGATTCACGTCAGAGCTATGGCAAGCGATGCATAAATCATTCGGTTCACGGTTAGACATGAGCACAGCATATCACCCTCAGACGGATGGGCAGTCTGAGCGAACGATTCAAACACTCGAAGACATGCTTAGGGCATGCGTTATCGATTTCGGCAACGGCTGGGAAAAGCACCTCCCTTTGGTGGAGTTTTCGTATAATAATAGTTATCACACCAGCATACAAGCCGCTCCATTCGAGGCATTGTACGGGCGTAAATGCCGGTCACCCCTCTGCTGGGCAGAGGTGGGGGATAGTCAGATCACGGGTCCAGAAATTGTAGTGGACGCCACAGAAAAGATTGCACAGATACGACAACGCATGGCGGCAGCACGCGACCGTCAGAAAGCCTACGTGGACAAGCGTAGAAAGCCATTGGAATTTGAGGTCGGGGACCGGGTTTTATTGAAAGTCTCACCCTGGAAGGGTGTGGTTCGTTTTGGCAAACGGGGCAAACTGAATCCGCGATACGTCGGACCATTCGAAATTATAGAAAAGATTGGCAAGGTAGCCTACAAGTTGAATTTACCAGCTGAACTCGGGGCAGTTCACAATGTCTTTCATGTATCGAACTTAAAGAAGTGCCTATCTGATGAAAACCTCATCATTCCTTTCAAAGAACTCACTATCGACGAGCGGTTGCAGTTCGTCGAGGAACCAGTGGAAATCACGGACCGGGATGTGAAGGTCCTCAAACACAAGAGAATCCCTCTTGTTCGAGTTCGTTGGAACTCCAAACGTGGCCCAGAGTACACCTGGGAACGCGAAGACAGGATGACAGAAAAGTACCCCCAGTTATTCGAAACCAATGCTACCACAACTGAGGCTGAAGCTACTACTTCGGAATTTCGGGACGAAATTCCAGATCAACGGGGGGAGGATGTGACACCCCAGGAAAATCAGTGAACAATACAGTTTACCTAGCTTCCTCAGTGAGTGCATACCAAATTTCGGGACGAAATTTCCAATTAGTTGGGGATAATGTGACAACTCGAACTTTAGACTTACTTTGTGTAACGATACGTGTTTACGAGAACGTTATTAATCGAACGAATACTTGGTATGTCATGTTTATGTGCATTATGTGTGTATGTATGTTGTGTGTACACGAACCCAAACCACACACTAAAACCCGATCGCACAAGGCTAACCGGTCACACGAGCCCATTTGGGCCACACCTTGAAATCGGACCCCATTTGATAACCGAGTTGGGCTTGGCCCACTCCCCACTCGCAAACACCTAAGGAGGCTTTACTTCTCATTGTTGTTACAAATCACAAACACACACAACAAACCCTACTTGCTCTCTCTCTCGGCTTGCTTAGGACCCGACGGCACAAGACCATCCGATCATCCTCTTGTTCGGATCACACCTCTTTACTCGTAACCGGTTAGTATGTTATCCATTGATGTGTGTTGTATATGCTCGGCATGTTGATGATGATTTGGTTTGATGTTATGATGCATATATGTGATTCTTATGTGTATGTAAATCGGATTTGTTTCTGGATTGATGTTAACCGAATGCTTGTTAACCGGTTATAGTTTCATAGGTATCGAATGGTATGGTAAATGTGAAACCGAATAGATGTTAACCCGGATATCATGTTCTGTTAGTTTAATTGTTATGAGATAGTTGATTTTTAGATGCTTATGTCCAGAATTTCGGATTGTTCATATGATTGATTGATGTTTATAAAACGGTTTCATGATTGTTAAATTGTTCATATTTTTGGTGCTAGGGTTCATAAGGATTAGCGTTGATTTTCCCTGTTTGATCTAAAAAGTTCCCGGATAGAAACTGTTAGTGATTTGAATTTTGGAAACTGATAATTGATGGCATAAATGTGTATAATTGAATTGCATGAAATCTGGAAACCAGTACACACGCACGGTTGCGAGTCGGTGCCTTCAATTACGACTCGAAACCTCACACCGACACAGCAGCATGAACCGTAACCACGGTTGCGAGTCCCGTTGCGACTCGTAACCAGACCATGATGAACCGAGATCACCATTGCGACTCGTAACCAGCTGTTGCGACTCGTAATCTCCGGTTGCGACTCGAGATCGCCGGTTGCGACTCGAGATCGCCGGTTGCGACTCGAGACGAGTTAATGCACGTACACTGTTTGGGCCTTCACTGTCACGGGCCCAATCAATTGGGCCCAACGATTGGATTTGTGGACTGTTTGCTATTGGACTAGTGTGCGTTTACTATTTGGGGTGAATGTTAATTGGGCCGGGTTATGTTGGGCCAAGATTAACACGCACAAGTGTGCTCTTGACTGCTAGTTGGACTGCTTATCTGTTTGGGCCGACTACTTGGACTCGTTACATGTTTTGAACTGCTGATACGTTTATGTGATTTGCCATGATCATACTCGATACCATACGTGATACAAACGTGCTATATACGAACCTGACTTGCATAATAACCATGATAGGACGTGGTTGACCATTTACTTGCTACTTGTACTCTTTGTGTATCTGCCGAGCAAACCAAGGTGAGTTCACACAGCCAAGGCATGGGATTCCCGGGTTGGGAATTGGGTTGGATATGTTGAATATGGAATGATTACTCGTACTTACGCATACTCTAGACTATAGACCATCGTCCTCAGGTTAGTCAGGACACGTTACGTAAAGCCTACGTAACCCAGTATGTTTGCCATTTTGTCTCCCGGGTCGGGAGGACACGTTACGTAAAGCCTACGTAACCTAATACCATCTACTGGCTTCCAGGTCGGAAGGCCACGCTGCGTAAAGCCTACGTAGCCCCCACGCGTACCATGTCCTCGGGGAAGGACACGTCACGTAAAGCCTACGTGACCCTGTACGTTTTCCTGTTCTCGGTAAAGAAGAACACATGGTCGGAAGTTAGTCTAGTAAGTACCGTTAATGAGAAGCCCTCATTAGCCAGGATAAACATGGGAAGCCCCCACCAGTAATATGAACACAAGGTTTGGGAAGCCCCCACCTTTAGTACACACTAGTATGGGAAGCCCCCACTAGTTAAACTTATGCACTATGTTATGAACTTACTTTCTGTGAACTCGCTCAACTAGTTGTTGATTATTTGTTGCATGCCTTGCAGGACCATAGGTACATTATGGAGCTTGCACAAGGAGGAGCAGGTCGTTGTGGGATACGGATCATGAACGATATTGAACTTATAACTATTTCGAGTTTACATTACTATGCTTCCGCTATTTAAACGATGTTTGGTTTTGGAACATCAATCATGTCATGATGATTTACATTAATACTTTTATTATTAAATGCTATGTTTGATATGATTGATGGCTTGATCCTGGTCAGTCACGCTCCCAAGCGGTGGTACTCCGCGGGTGGATTTTGGGGGTGTGACAAAAATAAACAAGAGCTATACAAAAGCTTGTTTGGAGAAATACTTCAAAATAAAAAGTCACTAAAAACAAAGTGAGTTACGAAAACCGACGCTTTTTACGCTTTTCGCCCTTTTACTAACCACTAACCCAACCACCCACCTTTAACCCAAGCCTAACCCTTCACCCAAAAAGTCCTCTTGATATTTGCAAAGGTAAAAAGTTAAAAAGGAGGAGGATTGATTGCTTGGCAAGCCTATGGAAGACGTAAGTTCCATGCCGCTCTCGAGTGATTCACTAATAATACACCTTTGGCCGAGTGTTGAGTGATTTATCCCGTGAGGTATGTGAACTTGTATATAAATGGAATTTTAAAACGACATGTTATGCCCAAATAAGTAATTTATCCTATGAAACGTTCTCAATAAATCATAACGAATAGGATTGTAAATAAACAAAAATAAAACCTAAAAAGATCTTGGATTCCCGACACTCTATGACAAGCCAAAAACTTTCTCTTCTACCTATTCCATTTGGGAGTGTAAGCCACATTTTAAAGAGTTTTGCTTGAGGACAAGCAAAAGTTCAAGTGTGGGGGTATTTGATGTGTGTAAAACACAACATATAAATCACATCAATTAAGGCATAAAACTAACCCTTTTTAAGTACTAATGTTGGAAAAAGAGTGTTTTTGTCTTCCTTTTGTATTTTCAGGATGAAATGAGCTCAAATTCACAAAAGAAGCAAAAAGACAACTAATTCTAGCATAAATACAAGGAAAGGAATAAAAGTAGACTGCCCGGACCCTCAACGGCATCCTCCAAAGCAAAAAAGAGAAAACAGAAGCCTGAACACGCCCCGTGCTCAGCCAGCACAGGGTCGTGCCCAAGAAGCAGCATAAAAGACAAACTTGTAGAAGCTTCTATTGCCCACCACGGGGCCGTGTCCAGTGAGCATGGGGGCGTGGTGAAAGTACAGCAGGCGCATTAATTGTAATTGCGAATTACAATTAATGAGGTGAGAGAGTGTCAGACGGGCACGGGGGCGTGTCCAGCGGACACGGGCCGTGCCCAGCCTTCTGTTCAGCCTATAAATAGGAGTGCTTGGCTTCATTCCATCTCATCCCTTGGCACACCACCTCTCTCACACTTCATCCACCACCCACCACCACCATAACACCATCATCCACCACCATCATCCATTGTCCATCGTAGAGTGTGTGAGTCGTCTCGGGATCCAAGATTGATCGTAAGAGTTCTTGACAATCAAGGCCATGTTTGCCTAAGTCTCTTACATCACTTGGTGAAGACAAGTGTTTAGTATAATACTTTTTATTTTTAATCTTTTGCACTTTTTATTTGGTTTTGTGTTAATGACTTTAATAACTAGTTGCTTATGTTGAAGGTGATCTTTCCTTATCGTTTGTCTGTGGTGTCTTGGCATTATTTTACTGTCTATATAAAATAAAAGATTTTCACCATTCATATCTCCACGGTCTATATGGAGGTATGTTGGCTACCTGGTCGGGGGTTAAGGGAACGGTTCGGTAAGGGTCTTGCCCTTGTTCAGCGTTTAGAGGTCCTGCTTGGGACCTGGGTCAAATTTAGTAGGATCTCCTTCAATGCCCATAGGTATTGGATGGCGGGGATCCAAACTCTTTGACCCCCTCATAAGTTAACTACTATTAATACTATAACCCGGCTATTTAGGACTGTATCCCTGCTGACTCAGACTACTTAGCCGAGGGTAACGTCACCGCCGAAAGCGGGGCCTACCATAATTTGCATTAATAACTTAATTCATTATCTTCCAATAATCCAACCCTTTAGGATTGTATCCTTGCTGACTCAAACTACTGGGTTGAGGGTAACATCGCCTTCAAAAGAGGGGCCTACTACAATAACTAAAGATAATCTCTTAAACAAGTGCAAAAGTGCGAAAATAATCAAAGGTTATACTAATACACGAGTCGGATGCAAGTGATTCATCTTGTCTATCTGTTTTTATTTTATTTTATTTTTCAGCATTTAGTTAGTTTTTATTTTCTTAGTTTAAAAATATTTTTCTCACTTTTTGGTTTGATTAGACGTTGAGGATAAACCGGTATTAAAAGCTCTTGTGTCCTTGGACGACATCGGTATCTTACCAACACTATACTACGTCCACGATGGGTGCACTTGCCCATATGTGTGTTTAGTGTTAGTGAATATCGTGTTTTATAAATTTAAAACATGGCTAAAAGGTGTAAAAAGGGCTTAATTATATATCTAAATTATATTACACTACACACGCATCATACCCAATGCCAACTCAATTGCAAAAGCACCTTATCGTCTTGCACCGTCGGAGATGCAAGAGTTATCGAAACAGCTTCAAGAGTTATCTGATAAAGGATTCATTCGTCCAAGATTTTCGCCTTGGAGAGCTCCTGTCCTCCTTGTGAAAAAGAAATATGGATCTTTTCGAATGTGTATCGATTTTCGTGAGCTTGATAAGCTCACCGTCAAGAATCGATATCCCCTACCTCGAATTGATGATCTCTTCGACCAGCTACAAGGTGCTTCATGCTTTTCAAGGATCGATCTGCGTTCTGGGTATCATCAACTTCATGTTCTCGAAGAAGATATTCCCAAAACTGCTTTCCGCACAAGATATGGGCATTATGAGTTTACGGTCATGCCTTTTGGTTTGACAAATGCTCCAGCTATCTTTTTGGACTTAATGAATAGGGTTTGTAAACCTTATTTAGACAAGTTCATTATTGTGTTCATCGACGATATTCTTGTCTATTCGAAGACTCTAGCCGGGCTCGAGCAACACCTTCGCTTAACATTGGAACTCCTGAAGAAGGAACAACTTTTTGCTAAATTCTCCAAGTGTGAATTCTGGCTTAAAGAAATTCAATTCTTGGGTCATATAATCAATGATCAGGGTATTTATGTGGATCCATCCAAGATTGTTGCCATTAGAGACTGGAATACACCACCAACACCTACAGAGGTTCGATCTTTTCTTGGTCTTGCTGGTTATTATCGTCGATTCATTTCAAACTTCTCAAAGATCGCGGTTCCACTAACTGCTTTGACTCAGAAGAATAAGCCTTTTGAGTGGGGACCCAAGCAAGAAGAAGCGTTTCAAACACTGAAACAGAAGCTTTGTGATGCTCCTATTCTATCTCTGCCCGAGGGAAGCGATGATTTCGTTGTCTACTGCGATGCGTCCAACTTAGGCCTTGGTTGCGTCCTCATGCAACGGGGTAAGGTTACTGCATATGCATCTAGTCAGCTGAAAATTCACGAGATGAACTATACAACTCATGATCTTGAGTTAGGAGTTGTGGTTTTCGTGCTGAAAATCTGGAGACACTACTTCTATGGAACGAAGTATGTGGTTTTCACATACCACAAAAGTCTCCAGCATATTCTTAATCAGAAAGAGCTGAACATGAGGCAACGATGTTGGGTCGAACTCTTAAGCGATTACGAATGCGAGATTCGCTACCATCCTGGTAAGGTGAATGTCGTAGCCGATGCGCTTAGTCGAAAAGAGCGAGTCAAGCTTCATTCTTTTTCAAACGCTATCTGATCTTCAAACTCATGTTCTTCAAGCTCAACAATTTTGTGTTTCACAAAATTCGATAGGTAAGGAATTGCCACGTCAGCTTGAGCTTAAACTCGAAAGGAAGGACGATGGGTTGCTATACTTCAAGGATCGTTTGTGGATTCCGAAACAAGACGATCTTCGCACCTTGGTAATGGATGAATCTCATAAGTCTCGATATTCTATCCATCCTGGTGCTGATAAGATGTACAAGGATCTTCGTACTAAGTTCTGGTGGCAAGGTATGAAGAAGGATGTTGCCTTGTATGTATCAAAATGCCTGACTTGTCTCAAAGTCAAGGCTGAACATCAACAACCTTCCGGTTTGCTTGTACAACCAGATATACCGGTTTGGAAGTGGGAGAGCCTTGCGTTGGATCTCATCACTAAGTTACCATGTACGTCTAAAGGTCATGATGCTATATGGGTTGTTATCGATCGATTAACGAAATCAACTCATTTTATTCCAATTCGCGAGGATCTATCTACTGATAAACTTGCAAAGATTTATGTTGATGAGATTGTATCACGACATGGTGTGCCTTTGGATATCATTTCTGATCGTGATGCTCAATTTTCATCTCATTTCTGGAAGACCATGCAATCTGCAATGGGAACCCAACTGAATCTAAGCACTGCTTATCATCCCCAAACAGATAGTCAATCTGAGCCAACAATTCAAACTTTGGAGGATATGCTTAGAGCATGCGTGATAGACTCTGGTGGCAATTGGGATTCTCATCTGCCATTGATCGAGTTCTCTTACAACAATAGTCATCATGCTAGCATTAATATGGCACCATTCGAAGCTCTCTACGGTCGAAAATGTCATTCACCTATCTGTTGGAATGAGATCGGGGAAGCTTCGCTTACTGGACCTGAGCTCATTCTAGAAACAACAGACAAAATCAAGAAAATCCGCGATGATCTTGTGACAGCTCGAAGCCGTCAAAAGAGTTATGCGGATATGCGACGCAAGCCCTTAGAATTTTAAGTCGGAGATCGTGTCCTACTCAAGGTTTCACCTTGGAAGGGAGTGGTGAGATTTGGAAAGAAAGGAAATCTTGCACCTCGATATGTGGGAACATTTAAGATTGTGGAATAATTGGGAAGGTTGCCTATCGACTAGAGCTACCTCCAGAGCTTGGAAATATTCACCCAACTTTTCACGTGTCCAATCTGCGAAAGTGTTTAGCCAACGCTGATCTTCACATCCCTCTCGACGAGATCCGAATCGATGAAACGATGCACTTTGTCGAGAAACCCATGGAGATCGTGGACCGTACTTTCAAACAGTTGAAGAACAAACAGATTAAATTGGTCAAAGTTCGTCGGGAATCCAAACGTGGCCCAGAGTTTACTTGGGAACATGAGGACCAGATAAAGGCGAAATATCCGCATTTGTTTTCATAAGCTTCCTCTAGTTAAAATTTCGGGACGAAATTTCCTGAAGTAGGGGAGACTGTGACAACTGTGTTCTATAGTCGTGGTTCAATGTAAAACAATGTTGATTTTTAATAAAACAATGTGATTTGGTGTTATTATATGTGTTTTTGTGTTATTATGTGTGTATTTGTGTTTGGTGATTTTTCAATTTGATTCGATTCCGATTTCAAGCTCTAAATCGCTTTCTGGAAGGTTATACGCGCACGGATGCGTAAATGTAACCAGTTTAATGCAACGAACACTCTGGAATAGTGAAATAGGCTTAACATACCTTAAATAACCTCCATATAACTTAGAAATAAGTTTTGGATGGTTTGGTGTGTTGAAATCAAGTTTGTTCGATTGCAGGGACTATTTGTGTCAAACTGCAAAACTATACCGATTTGTATAGTAACGAACATTCCGAAACTTGATCATAAGTTAAATATACCATAAATAACCTTTACATAGCTTAGAAATAGGCTTTGAGGGGTTCGATATGCTAAAATAAACTTTATTGATCAATAGGGACTAAAAGCGTCAAAAAGTGCACAAGTTTGCATTTTCGCGCATATTTTATGTTCTGAATACATCCGGACATCCAAAAAATTCATGTAATCATTAAAATATTATGTTTTAGTGTTTGGCATGATAAAAACCCATTCGTCGCTTGTTTTTAGTTCCCTATACTTTAACTATATTTTAGATCCTTGAAATGGGGTTAACGGAGCTTAAAAGGGCAAAAAAATCAACTTTTACAAGTGCAGGGACCATTTTTGAAATTTCTGACCAGATTCAATAAACCTAGTCCATTTTGAAGTGTTGATGGTTTTAACTCATGGTTTTGCAAAACCATGGGCTGGTATTCAATGAACCTAGTCCATTATGACTCATATTAGGGGCTCCCATGGTTTTAGAAAACCACGGGCACACATGTAAGGTCTAGATCAAAGCTCAGTTTTCGATGAACGATCTTAACGGTTCTTGAATTCCTATAAATACCCACCCTCACTTGCTCCCAAAGCACACTTGAATCTGATTTTGGCTCTCTAGTTGAAGTTTATGCTTCATACCTGAGAGTAAATCGGATCAAGAGCTTGCGGGGACCTTCTATAAGTATTCTTTCGTTCTTTTCATCCGTTTTTGTCGTTAAAGTCAAACTGCGTTTGACTTTCTGCTTTGACCAGTTTATGATCAACGCGAAGTTCGTTTGAACTTCATAACGTGAGCGTAATCACGATGGTTATAGTCCCTAGTGACTATACCTACTGATTACCACGTTATCTAGGCTCAGTGACGAGTCGTAGTTTCTGCCAAAATGCGTTTTCTCGCGTATTTTCTAACCAAACTACTCTAGGATATCAAAACCGTTTGTTTTGATATCAAAACCTGTTTTCTAACTTAACTAAACATGTTCTAGCATGTTTACCTCGTCACTTTTTTTTAGATTAGTGCTTGTGTGGAGCCGAAAGTCAGGCGGACTAAACACCCGCTTAGACTTTCGAACACGACCCGTTTGGTCGATCATTAGGATCCGAGCAAACATGTTTAGTGACCATAGTAGCTTAGGGAATAACCTTCCGAGGTTATACCTTATGGTCACTTAGGTTTGATTAGTCGCATGATAGGTAGTTTATATGCCTTTGGTAAATTACCAAAATACCCTTTTCATACATAATTGGTAATTAAGCATATGTAACCTAAACTTTTTTCACGTAACTGATTATGTAACATAATTAAACATGTTTTGGCATATAATATTTGTCATAGGACTAGTTAGACGTCTCAAACGCGCTTTGCGCGCACGACACGTTAAAGTAGTGTAAGCTGCCTTAATGGGTCGCAATGGGTCGAAAGCACTTAGGTTAGGTTTCAATTTAGGATGTAGGCTTTGTTAAACCATATAACATGAGTTCCAACACTCATTTGGTTTACAAGACTCCATTCTATCCGATCGTCTAATTTAGGCGTCTGTTGTTTGACTAGTGGTTCGATTACTAGGTGCTACTTGATTTTTCGGGGTTACTTGAGTTTGATTGAAGTTCTATTGATTGAGGATACTTTGCACTTCATGTGAGTACATAGTTCCCCTATTTTACTGTTTTCAACTGTTTTGGGGTGATTCATATGTACAAAATGATTTCAAGGTTTAAACGATGGTTTTTCAAAAACAATTAAGATGGTTTATACAAAACTAATAACGATTTCAATAAAGTGAACAAACTTGTTGGTTGTAGTTACATAACAAATGACATTCATTAGCATTGATCAAGCCGACCAGTATTAGGTTATGGTACCATAGGATCTGACAAATCCCGTTACTTTACTACGCCCATGGTTATGTGTGGGGGTTGTGGGTAGCGACTGAATCTGATGTTGTTAACTTACCCTTTGGTGGTTTGTTAATTCGAGAAGCGAGAAGCGAGGTGGTCGAGTCACGAAGGTTTGAATGTTGTTAGCGAGACAACCATATATAGTTTTCACAATTTAAAACGAGGATGATTTAAACAATTTTAAACGAGTTAACGATTTTGGAAACGATTTTGAACAAGTTAAACGAATTGGATAAACGATTGGTTTTTGGTTAGTGTTTAGATAACGGGACGGGTGTAATGTGATGAAAGCATGGTGGATACGCCGCTGGTACTTCTTATATATAAGTGTTTTCATCATATTACATACCGTGGCATTATTTAGTTCATTTGGGTAAACGATTTTGGAACGATGTCACACAACGATGTTTTCTAAAAGATATAAACCATACGAGTTTTATAAACGAATTTTTACAAGATGTTTTACAAGTTGGTTTTCTAAAACAAATGTTTTTGGGGTTAAGAACCATGGCTACGAGATTTTATAAACTATAATCAACTTGATTTAAGTTGGTTAACAATGTTGCAATACACTTTTCAAAACGAGGTTTGTATTTTGACACTTGTAGTCTAATAAAGTACTGCAACATGTAAACGAAGCCATGATTCCGATACTCTTATAAAAACCAATGTACTCGCCAGCATTTCTTTGCTGACTAAGTTTTTACATATGTTTCAGGTGATGTTGCTTGATGTGATTTCTAGGATGCATGTGTCACATAGGATCTGGACAAGGCCTTAGTGACATAATAACTATGATAGACGATATAAAACTTGTTTGTTCTATGTTAAGACATTGTTAATGTTTAATTTTATCAATAAAACAAAACTATTTTTGTATCCATGGTTGTGAAAAAATAGCTTCTGTTGCAACACTCCCCGACGTTTCCGCCACGGTTTGTTGTCCTACGTGGTCGGGGTGTGACACCAGGAGCGAAATCAGATGCAATCTTGAGCGAAATCAAAGATTATCCATTCGAGCAGAATCAACTCGGAGGTTTAGTTTTGTCCATTTTTAGTCCGTATTTTAGTGTCAAACTTTCAAGGGTTTGTCTATGGTCAATAATACACATTCTGTGAAATTTTGATCCGGTTTTGACCGATAAATCTTCCTGAATTGATGAAAGAAGGTGTAGAAGTAAGAAAATGTCACACCCCCAAAATCCACCTGCGGAGTATCACCGCTTGGGAGCGTGACTGACCAGGATCAAGCCACCAATCATATTGAACATGCATTTAATATTAAGTAAGATAAAAGAAAGCCATCCATTCAATACAAAAGGTGTTCAAAACATATCAACGTTTTAAAGTGTAGCGGAAGCATAGTAAAGAAACCAACAGTAGTAAATGGTTTAAGCGTTGTAACAGTTCAACATAAGAAACACGATCCTCGTCCACAACGACCCGCTTCTCCAATGCAAGCTCCCAGTACCTAACGATCTGCAAGGCATGTAACAGTATGATCAACAAACTAGTTGAGCGAGTTCACAGTAAGTAAATGTGTAACAGTAAGTAACAGGTGGCTCTACAGGGCCGATAGTAAGTTATGCTGGTGGGGGCTTCCCATGTTAAGTGACCACTAGACTGTTCGTATTATTATCCCTGTTCTTCGTCCGAGAACAGAAGTGTGTATAAAGTGTGCGTAGGTTTTACGCACGTATCCTTCGTAACCTGAGGATAGAAGTAAGTAATGCGTACACGTAGGTTTTACGTGCGTATCCTTCGTAACCGAGGATAGAATGGCATGTGAACCCGTAGGTGTTATCCCAACCTACGTAACCGTCCTGACATCCGAGGACATGATAGGTGACAGTCTAGTAAAGCATATGTACGTTCCTTTCAATAATAACCTTTAACCCATTCCCACAACCCGGGAATCCCATGCCTTAGTAGGAGTGTGAACTCACCTTGGTTTGCTCGGTATGCTAAGTTATGCACTCACAAGTAATTAATCACGTCCTAGTGTATGCACGTATAACAAATCAGTTCATGTTCGAAATGATACGCATGCAATTAATTGTTCACATAGCAGTCAGTTTGCATATCAGCACGGCACGTAGTATTGCACGTTCATCACTAAGCATGGCATGTCAATTAAATCAACATATGTTCCACTGTTCAAACATTAATCAAAACCCTAGTATCTTTCGATTCATTAGTCATCTTTCGACCAACAGTTTTGTCATGTTTCGAAGCATGCTATCCTTCGATCAAATCTATCCTTCGGTCAAATTATGGTTCGGTCAAACTATCTTTCGGTCACTACTATTATCTTTCGGCATATACATTATCTTTCGATAATATCAGTTACGTTTTATTCAAGTTTCCAACTTATCCGTGAAAATCAACCAACACGATTTCAATCATTTCTGTTTCCTAAAAATTGATCAAACAGGGATTATTTTCATAAACATTATGAACCCTAAATTCACCCACATGAACCATAACAATATTTAATCCTATACGATCCGATTTCAAGAGCAACGAACAATAACACAAATCGAATTGTACAATATCACAACCAACCCACAAACCTTATCATTATACATCATCACAACGGATTCGATTTGTTAGCCGATTAATAACAATATCATAACAATCATGGCAGTTTAATACAAATATCCTTGCTAACCCATCGTAACATTCATACCGTACAAATCCGATCATAAAAACACATATTGCAAAACGATTAGGCAATTATAACATTCATATCCCATTAACATTCGTAACCGGTTAGCATACAAACCACGTATAGCAAATAATTGATAAACCATGACATCATGTACACCTTGCACACTAACCGGAATTTGTAAACAAGTGGATCGATCAGCAAGGAGTCTCCGTAAGTCTGTGATTGCCGTCACAAGGATGCTCTAGGGTTTTTAGAAAAATAACTACTGATTTCATGCATTCACAATTATAAACGTGTCACTGAAATGGGCCAAGCCCATTAGATGACTGGGCCGAAGGATATGTTTCGAGACCCCTTTGATTCGAAAGATGATCTTTTGGATCGAAGGATATGTTTCGTGATCCGATCCTAGGGCCATGTTTCGTGAACATCCTTCGAAAGTTGGGCCATGTTTCACACTAACTAGTTAACACATAATACAAGTTTCACAATATGGTAAACCATTATACACAATCAAACAATTATGCACAATCAAGCGATCAAACATATGTATACTTTCGAAGTTGTGCAATTAAGCAATTAGTCAATACATGTTCGTGTAATACATATGAAATCAAATCTTGGAATTTCGAGTTGTCACATTATCCCCAACTTGAAAGAAATTTCGTCCCGAAATTTAGTACGCACTTACTGAGGAAGCTAGGTATCGTTCACTGGTTTTCCTGGGGTGTCACATCATCCCCCCGTTGATTTGGAATTTCGTCCCGAAATTCAGTAGTAGTAGCTTCAGCCTCAGAAGTGGATGCATTGGTTTCGAATAACTGGGGATACTTTTCTTGCATCTGATCTTCGCGTTCCCAGGTATACTCTGGACCACGCTGGGAGTTCCAACGAACTCGAACAAGAGGGATTCTCTTGTGTTTGAGGACCTTAACATCCCGGTCCGTGATTTCAACTGGTTCCTCGACGAACTGCAACCGCTCGTCGATAGTGAGTTCCTTAAAAGGAACTATAAGGGTCTCATCTGACAGGCACTTCTTCAGATTTGACACGTGAAATACATTGTGAACTGCACCGAGTTCAGGAGGTAGGTTTAATCTGTAGGCTACCTTGCCAATCTTTTCTAAGATTTCGAATGGTCCGACGTACCGCGGATTCAATTTGCCTCTTTTACCAAAACGAACCACACCCTTCCAGGGTGAAACTTTCAATAAAACCCGGTCCCCGACCTCAAATTCCAATGGCTTTCTACGCTTGTCCGCGTAGGCTTTCTGACGGTCGCGCGCTGCCGCCATGCGTTGTCGTATCTGTGCTATCTTTTCTGTGGCGTCCACAACAATATCTGGACCCGTAATCTGACTATCCCCCACCTCTGCCCAACAGAGAGGTGACCGGCATTTACGTCCGTACAATGCCTCGAATGGAGCGGCTTGAATGCTGGTATGGTAACTGTTATTATACGAGAACTCCACCAAAGGGAGGTGCTTTTCCCAGCCGTTGCCGAAATCGATGACACACGCTCGAAGCATGTCTTCTAGAGTTTGGATAGTTCGCTCAGACTGCCCATCCGTCTGAGGATGATATGCTGTGCTCATGTCTAATCGTGAGCCGAAGGATTTGTGCATCGCTTGCCAAAGCTCTGACGTGAATCGTGCATCGCGATCCGAAATAATAGAGGTGGGCACTCCGTGCCTCGAAACAACTTCTTTCATGTAGATGTCTGCTAGGGTAGAAAACTTATCCTTTTCTTTGATAGCCAAGAAGTGAGCAGACTTTGTGAGCCGATCAACGACCACCCAGATAGTGTCATTCCCACGCTGGGATCTAGGTAGGCCAGTAACAAAATCCATGGAAATTTGTTCCCATTTCCATTGTGGTATTTCTGGTTGCTGAAGTAGGCCTGATGGTTTCTGGTACTCGATTTTAACCCTTGCACAAGTTAAACACTTGCCGACGTAAGTTGCGATAAGAGCTTTCATGTTTGGCCACCAATAAGTTGTTCTGATATCGTGGTACATCTTATCCGACCCTGGATGTACCGAGTAGCGAGACTTGTGCGCTTCATCCATCACAAGTTCGCGTAAACCGCCATAAAGTGGGACCCAAATACGCCCCGTTACATAGTGGGCGCCGTCTTCCTTTTGTTCCATTTGTTGCCTTGAACCGCGCAAGGCTTCAGCCTTGACGTTTTCGGGTTTTAGTGCTTCTATCTGAGCAGCTCGTATCTGTGCAGGAAGACTGGACTGAATGGTAAGCTGTAGCGCTCGCACGCGCTTAGGTAGAGTGTCTTTCCGACTGAGGGCATCAGCCACAACATTGGCCTTGCCTGGATGATACTTGATGGCGCATTCGTAGTCGTTTAGAAGTTCAACCCATCTTCGTTGGCGCATATTCAAATCCTTTTGCTTAAGGATATGCTCGAGACTCCTGTGATCAGTGTAAATCGTGCACCTGGTACCGTACAGGTAGTGTCGCCATATCTTAAGCGCGAAAACAACAGCTCCCAGCTCTAAATCGTGCGTCGTGTAGTTCCGTTCATGAACCTTGAGTTGCCGAGAGGCGTATGCGATCACTTTATCCCGTTGCATCAATACACAACCAAGCCCTTGTATCGATGCGTCACAATAAACCACGAAGTCATCCGTGCCCTCGGGCAGTGAGAGAATAGGCGCGCTGCAAAGCCTATCCTTTAAGTACTGAAAAGCGGTCTCTTGCGTACTACCCCATCTGTAAACGACACCTTTCTGTGTAAGCATAGTAAGTGGTTGCGCGATCTTTGAGAAGTCTTTAATAAATCGCCTGTAGTAACCCGCCAAACCCAAGAATTGGCGTATTTCAGTCGGTGTACGCGGTGCTGGCCAGTTTCTGATCGAATCAACCTTGGATGGATCGACATGAATCCCATCCTTGTTTACCACATGGCCTAAGAAGTGGACTTCACGAAGCCAGAAGTCGCATTTTGAAAACCTTGCGTACAGTTGCTCTTTTCGAAGAAGTTCCAAGATAATACGTAGATGCTGCTCATGCTCCTCCTGACTCTTGGAGTAAATCAAAATGTCGTCGATGAAAACGATGACGAACTTGTCGAGATACGGTTTGCACACCCTGTTCATGAGATCCATGAAGACTGCAGGTGCGTTTGTAAGCCCGAATGGCATGACCAGAAACTCGTAGTGACCATAACGAGTTCTGAAAGCAGTTTTGGAGACGTCCTCATCCCGGACCCTCAGCTGATGATACCCTGACCTCAAATCGATCTTGGAATAGTAACACGACCCTTGCAACTGGTCGAATAAGTCATCTATGCGTGGAAGAGGATAACGGTTCTTCACCGTCACCTTGTTGAGTTCACGGTAGTCGATGCACATCCTGAACGTACCGTCTTTCTTCTTCACAAATAACACTGGAGCTCCCCAAGGCGAAGAGCTTGGACGAATAAAGCCCTTTTCCAAGAGCTCTTGTAGCTGCTTTGACAGTTCCTCCAATTCGGATGGAGCTAGACGGTATGGTGCGCGAGCTATAGGTGCTGCTCCTGGAGCGAGCTCGATTTGAAATTCGACCTGACGGTGAGGCGGTAAGCCTGGTAAGTCTTCAGGAAACACCTGAGGGAAGTCACGTACAACTGGGATATCCTCCAGCTTCTTTTCCTTTGCTGATGCATCAGTAACGAGAGCCAGAATGGCAGTATGCCCCTTTCGTAAACATTTCTGCGCCTTCAAGTAAGAGATGATGCCAACCACAGCGCCACTCTTGTCGCCCTGAACTTCGAGAGGTTCTTGACTGGAGCGAGGAATACGAATAACTTTTTCCTTGCATAAGATCTCAGCGTGATGTTGAGATAACCAATCCATGCCGATGACGACGTCGAAGCTACCCAAGACTATGGGTATAAGATCAATCGTGAAAGTCTGACCCGCTAGAACAATGCTACAACCCTTGACTACATGAGCGGCTTCTACACTTTTACCATTTGCTAGTTCTACGACGTGTTTAGTGTCTAGAGGTGTTGGTGTACGTTTTAATAAGTTACTCATTTTCATGGACATATAACTTGTATCAGCACCCGAATCAAATAAGACAGTAACGTAAATATCGTCGAGAAGGAACTTACCCATAACTACGTTAGGATCATTCACTGCATCTCCTCGACCCAACACAAATGCTCGACCACGAGCTTCATTGCCGTTGTTGTTGTTGTTGTTGTTGTTGTTGCCCCCATTATTGTTGTTATGGTTCCCGTTGCCCTGATGGTTGTTGTTGCGGTTCTGGTTCAACTGTGGGCAATCGCGTTTGAAGTGACCTTCAGCCCCACACTTATAACACCCCCTGTTGCCCTGTTGCTGATTCTGCTGGTTCTGTGGAGCTGGTTGCTGAGGCTGCTGATTCTGATTTGCAGGGCGAGCGCTTCTACAATCTTTGGCCTCGTGACCCATCTTTAAACACCTTTGACAACGGCCCTTATTGCACTGGCCGCTGTGATGCCTGTTGCAGTTGTTACACTTTGGAAGGTTTCCTCGATACCCTCCCTGTCTGTGGCTGCTCGATGAGTGCTGACTGGGACTTTGGTAACTATCCGTCTTTCGCTGCTGAGACTGTGACTGTACCGATGCTGATCCCTTGCTAGAATCCCCCTCCCATTTTCTCTTACTTTCGCTGGGAGTAGCAAGTGTAGTAGTAGCAGTAGCGGTATCGGTAGCACTGATACGCTTTGGCAGTTTGCCTTGGTCTACTGCCTGATCTGTGATGCGATGAGCGAGACGCTGGATTTCCTGGATGTTGTTGAGGTTAGCCGAGGTAACGTGGCTCTGTATTTCTGGTGCCAAACCTTTGAGATACAACTCGATTCGCTTGTATGGAGGGTCCACCATAGTTGGACATAACACAGCCAACTCATTCGATCTTTTGGTGTAAGCTTCGATTTCCGAACCAACCATTTTCAAGTTATACAACTCGTCCTCCAACTTGTGAATGTCTTCTCTAGTGCAGTATTCCCTCTTGATCAGTTCTTTGAATTCATTCCAGGGTGTGGCGTTAGCAGCTGCCAACCCTAAGATCTGCACTTGTGCGTTCCACCAAGTGAGCGCAATCCCTTCGAGTGTGCCAGTGGCGAACTTCACCCTGCGAGCCTCAGGGCATTCACACATTTCGAAAACCGACTCGATCTTTTCAAACCAGTGGAGGAGTCCGACTGCCCCCTCCGTGCCACTGAACGAGCTAGGACGACAGTCCATGAAAGTCTTGAAGGTACACGCAGGTTGTTGCTGAGCGGGTTGACCTATTGTGTACGAATAGGACAAGGTTAAATACGAGAATTATTGTAGGATCTAAAGATCCTTGTATGAATCTATACCGCAGGATATACTACCTGCTTGGGCGGCTGCAACTGCCGCAGCAACGAGAGCCTCTAGCTGGGCTTGAGTCATGGTAATTCGTGCGGCCATTGATCTTCACATCAAAGGCAACATAAGTGAGAAAGGTTCGCGAATAGTGCGATGACAGAAGAGTGTAAGCACATAAGTATTCTCATGCAATGTCAAGTTGTGAGCAAGTAATGTAAGCATACTACGAGCAAAGTTCTATGCAAATTCTAGCATGTAGGCAATAAACATAAACCTTATTACCTAGGAAGTTGAGCCTTGCACGTGGAGCGAAGCGTCGTTGTGGATCGTTGAGAGCACTGTTCTGGTTATAGTCTGGTTTTAATAAAAACGTTTTCCCATATTAAAACCAAGTTCTTTATAACCAATGGCTCTGATACCAATCTGTCACACCCCCAAAATCCACCTGCGGAGTATCACCGCTTGGGAGCGTGACTGACCAGGATCAAGCCACCAATCATATTGAACATGCATTTAATATTAAGTAAGATAAAAGAAAGCCATCCATTCAATACAAAAGGTGTTCAAAACATATCAACGTTTTAAAGTGTAGCGGAAGCATAGTAAAGAAACCAACAGTAGTAAATGGTTTAAGCGTTGTAACAGTTCAACATAAGAAACACGATCCTCGTCCACAACGACCCGCTTCTCCAATGCAAGCTCCCAGTACCTAACGATCTGCAAGGCATGTAACAGTATGATCAACAAACTAGTTGAGCGAGTTCACAGTAAGTAAATGTGTAACAGTAAGTAACAGGTGGCTCTACAGGGCCGATAGTAAGTTATGCTGGTGGGGGCTTCCCATGTTAAGTGACCACTAGACTGTTCGTATTATTATCCCTGTTCTTCGTCCGAGAACAGAAGTGTGTATAAAGTGTGCGTAGGTTTTACGCACGTATCCTTCGTAACCTGAGGATAGAAGTAAGTAATGCGTACACGTAGGTTTTACGTGCGTATCCTTCGTAACCGAGGATAGAATGGCATGTGAACCCGTAGGTGTTATCCCAACCTACGTAACCGTCCTGACATCCGAGGACATGATAGGTGACAGTCTAGTAAAGCATATGTACGTTCCTTTCAATAATAACCTTTAACCCATTCCCACAACCCGGGAATCCCATGCCTTAGTAGGAGTGTGAACTCACCTTGGTTTGCTCGGTATGCTAAGTTATGCACTCACAAGTAATTAATCACGTCCTAGTGTATGCACGTATAACAAATCAGTTCATGTTCAAAATGATACGCATGCAATTAATTGTTCACATAGCAGTCAGTTTGCATATCAGCACGGCACGTAGTATTGCACGTTCATCACTAAGCATGGCATGTCAATTAAATCAACATATGTTCCACTGTTCAAACATTAATCAAAACCCTAGTATCTTTCGATTCATTAGTCATCTTTCGACCAACAGTTTTGTCATGTTTCGAAGCATGCTATCCTTCGATCAAATCTATCCTTCGGTCAAATTATGGTTCGGTCAAACTATCTTTCGGTCACTACTATTATCTTTCGGCATATACATTATCTTTCGATAATATCAGTTACGTTTTATTCAAGTTTCCAACTTATCCGTGAAAATCAACCAACACGATTTCAATCATTTCTGTTTCCTAAAAATTGATCAAACAGGGATTATTTTCATAAACATTATGAACCCTAAATTCACCCACATGAACCATAACAATATTTAATCCTATACGATCCGATTTCAAGAGCAACGAACAATAACACAAATCGAATTGTACAATATCACAACCAACCCACAAACCTTATCATTATACATCATCACAACGGATTCGATTTGTTAGCCGATTAATAACAATATCATAACAATCATGGCAGTTTAATACAAATATCCTTGCTAACCCATCGTAACATTCATACCGTACAAATCCGATCATAAAAACACATATTGCAAAACGATTAGGCAATTATAACATTCATATCCCATTAACATTCGTAACCGGTTAGCATACAAACCACGTATAGCAAATAATTGATAAACCATGACATCATGTACACCTTGCACACTAACCGGAATTTGTAAACAAGTGGATCGATCAGCAAGGAGTCTCCGTAAGTCTGTGATTGCCATCACAAGGATGCTCTAGGGTTTTTAGAAAAATAACTACTGATTTCATGCATTCACAATTATAAACGTGTCACTGAAATGGGCCAAGCCCATTAGATGACTGGGCCGAAGGATATGTTTCGAGACCCCTTTGATTCGAAAGATGATCTTTTGGATCGAAGGATATGTTTCGTGATCCGATCCTAGGGCCATGTTTCGTGAACATCCTTCGAAAGTTGGGCCATGTTTCACACTAACTAGTTAACACATAATACAAGTTTCACAATATGGTAAACCATTATACACAATCAAACAATTATGCACAATCAAGCGATCAAACATATGTATACTTTCGAAGTTGTGCAATTAAGCAATTAGTCAATACATGTTCGTGTAATACATATGAAATCAAATCTTGGAATTTCGAGTTGTCACAGAAAACTTGATGAATTCCAGCTAATCTCTGCAGAACTCCTCCTCCTGAGCTTTGATACCACTTGTAGGATCGATATGCTGACCCGAATGAGTCGATAGAGGAGTTTTGATCAATTACAGGTGCGAAAAACAAGTAATTGACTTAGAAACAGCTAAATCTTCACTTTAACTACTGATTGTATTGATTTAACAGCAATTACACTCAGTCTTCACACCGACAACAGTTCGGTATGGAATACAAGGCAATTCCTCCTGATTTCGCTCAAGAGCTGCCTATATATAGGCTTCTGATTTCGCACGGGATGACACATGTCATCAGAAGCGAAATCACAAGATGTGATTTCGGGCGAAATCACCTGGATGATCCTAGGAGCGAAATCAGCTTCATAACTATATAGTTCTCCTATTTTCTCGTATAACGTGCCCTGATCTATACAATGCAATCTAAGACTCGATACAAGACGAAGTCGACAGATGCATGCACTAACAGCTTTGAGGGCTACAAACCAAGTAGTAATAATTTATTTAATTATATAGTGAATCGTCGAATTTGATTATTAAATTGCCATGGTGTAAGTAAACCATATAGGCCAATAGATAGTATAAAACTTATTTTGATTATGTTTTGCCTAGGTTTTTAAATAATCCATCTTTGGCGTTTAAGCGGAATATAATCCTTCATATTTATTAGACAGGGGACATAAGTTATGACTGTCAATGTCATACCGACATTTTATATAGCACAAGGGCTTGTTCCAAAGGACTTTTTGATGGCACAGAGGCCTTGTCACTAGGGAAATTTTAAACATAATCAATGATCCTTTGGATCGGAAAATTTCATAGTTCATTGCCTTGACAAGAAATTATGAAATAAAGCTATCTTTTTCATGTATACATCTTTGCCCGTAGGTATACATCCCAAATGGATGTTTTGATGTGTACATCATGTTCGACGTTTATTAGCCATGATTCCTATTGATCATTTAGGCTAAATAAGGGGTTTAGAAGTTCCTAATATAAAGATGACAAGTGTGATTTTATCGCATCACCTGTTGTCAGGAGTGTTAACACGTTTTCAGATGTTAACAAGGATTGGAATCTTTTGAATACGTTTTACCATCTTGGCCATGTCGAAAATGACATTTAGGCTAGGTTTTACTTTTAAGATTCTTTTTAATATTTAACGCAGAACAATCCTAAAGTGAGATGTTAATAAGGATCTGAATCTCTTTTAAACAGGTTTTACCATCATAGCCAGGTCTTTAATGACATTCAAGCTAGCTTATACCCTTTAAGATTCTTTTTAATATATAAATACTGGCAGATCATTTACAAAAAGGAATGATATTCCAATTTATTTCATATATTATATTCATATATAATGATATATATAAATGAAATTTAGATAAAACATCCCAATGATTTCAAAAGAGGTACAGAATTGCCCTAAACGGGACTTGAAAGAAATAATATTGTCCACGAAGGGATTGAAAGATATGTATGCCCTTATAACGACTTACTAAGGAAACGAACTTCAGTAAAAGGAGTTTCTTCTTCATTTTATTTCTGAATGTTTTCTCCTTGGTTGCACGTTAATCCTAGTCACAGTACGAAGCTCGGCCTTTCCTAGGCTTCAAATGGGGAGAATTTCCATTACGGCTTCTTTGCTTGGCGACATATTAAAAATATATAGAATTGAAAGAAATAATTCTCCGAACAGAGATGAGAGTATTCCTACGTTAAGTCTAGACTCAGAAGGCCAAGGAATGTGCTACTGTGTCACTGAGATTAAATACAAAAGACTAGTGTTTAATTCACTCAATGTTGGCTCTGATACCAACCTGTCACACCCCGATATTTCCACGTATTACCGGTGGGCCCGGTGGGGAGTATCGTGACGTAGTTGATATCATCATAGTCAAACAACACAATTTAAATGCACATCGGAAGCAAAAGATAAATATATTACAATCCGATTAAAAAGTAATATCAAATATTACAACGGAATGTAAGATGGATCCACAGGCGGATCTTAAAACAGAAAGATGACATTGTTCAACAGACTTTAGGCATCTAGAATTTGCACGATTCCCTATTAACGCCCTGAGCTCCCAGCCAATTACGCACAGTACCTGTCACTTAATCTTTTTGGAAAAATACGTCAGTTTACACTGGTAAATGTTTTAGAAAATTGATTTGAATGCTCAAGGCACAAAATTCTTTTATAACTTGGGATAATTATTTATATATAAACTTGTAAAAGAATTACATGTTTGTTATACGTTCTGTGACAACTCGAGTTTCTGACTTTCGCTTTCGCATTAAATGCGCGTTGACTTTGACTGCTTAGTTGCTTGGGTTGTGAACTTGAATTGTACGCGTGGTGTTTTAATGAAACGTATTGTCATTTTGCCTATATGTGATTACTTGTTGTGGTAGAAAATAATATTAGAATTAATATTAGAATTATCATTAAAACACTTAGTCTAGATCACGAAACCTGACATACAGTTCGAAGGATTCGAAGGACCACGAAAGATAACTTTCGATCCGAAGGATCAACCTTCGAATTAAAGATTCTCGAAACATATCATTCGACCAAGGACTTCATCCTTCGAGCACGAAACATATCCTTCGACATCTTTCGGCCCAGCCTTTTCTGATGGGCTTGGCCCATTTCTGTGATACGTTTAAATATGGGAATGCATGTAAACTGATAAGGATTTCCTAAGAAAAACCCTAGTTCCATTCTGTGTGTGTGTGACGGCATAGCAGACCCATTCTCTGTTCGATCCTCTGTTCGAAGACCTCGTTCCGTAATCCAGACTTTCCGGTTAGTGTGTGATATTGTTATGTTATTAGATGATGCTTTGGGTGTATAGGATTCCATAATTTTTCAATTGTCTTGCAACATGTTTGTATGTTAACCAGACACGTATGTTAATCGAATATGAATGTTAATCGGATATAGGTGCTAACCGGATGTGTATGCTAATCGGATATATTGTGATGATGTTGATTATGGTAATCGAAAACGAAACAAGTGAACACGGTTTGGTTAGTTTAAACACAAAGATCTAAACCTGCTATCAATTAGGGTCTTTGGTATTCTGTTATGATTATTAATCAATATTATAGATCGATTGTAGTGAGGAATCGTGCTCGTATGATACTCGTTTTGTAGATGTACTGTTAAGATTTGGTACTTGTTGTGATTTGTTTGGACATGCATGATCGATGATGATTGTTAATGATGATGACGGCTGTAGATGATTAGGGTTTCTGTTTCTGTAATTGACTGCGTGATATCCGTAACTGACTGTGATCAAACGTAACTGATATGTATCGAAAGATACTTACTACTCGAAACATAGTTGTTGTCGAAAGATGCTTGTTGACCGAAGGATAACTTTGACCGAACCATAGTAGTGTTGACCGAAGGATAACTTTGACCGAAAGATGACATTAGGTTCGAAACATAACTTTCGGTCCGAATGATAACTATGATAACTGTTTGTCGAAAGATCACAAATGTGTCGAAAGATAACAGTGGATCGAAAGATATTAGGGATTATAAACATCCTTCGAAGGATGGGATGTATGTTTGATTTATTTGGCATGCCATGCTTGGTGATGAATATTTTGTGTACACTAACTGATGATTTAATGTGAAATAATACGTGTTGTGCCGAGATGCAAACTGACTGTTATGTGAACATTAAATTGCATGCGTATCATTGTGAACATGAACTGATTTGTTAAACGTGCATACAATAGGACTTGATTTATTACTTGTGAGTGCATAACCTAGCATACCGAGCAAACCAAGGTGAGTTCACACTCCTACTAAGGCATGGGATTCCCGGGTCGTGGGAATGGGTTAAAGGTTTCTATTGACATAAACGTACAAACGCTTTTTCCTAGACTATCACCTATCATAGTCCTCGGATGTCAGGACGGTTCCGTAGGTTGGGATAACACCTACGTGGTCATATACTAATTCCGTAGGTTGGGATAACACCTACGTGGTTCCGTAGGTTGGATAACACCTACGTGGTCATATGCCATTACTGCCTCGGATGTCAGGCACGCACGTAAAACCTACGTGTACGCATTACTTACTTCTTCCGTAGGTTGGGATAACACCTACGTGGTCATATACTAATTACTATCCTCGATGCTAAGGATACGTGCTACGCACACCTCATACGCGCTACTGTTCTCGGACGAAGAACAGGGATAATACGAATAGTCTAGTGGTCACATAACATGGGAAGCCCCCACCTATATAACTTACTATCGGCCCAGTAGAGCCAACCTGTACTTACTGTTACGTACTTATTTACTGTGAACTCGCTCAACTATTTTGTTGATCCTTTCCTTTGCATGCCTTGCAGATCGTTAGGTACTGGGAGCTTGCACTGGAGGCGCGGTCGTTGTGGACTTGGATCGTGAACGTCATATGAAACCCATATGATACTTGATACACATTTACATTGGATATTTTTATATATACGCTTCCGCTAAACATTGATAACTGACTTATGTTTTGGTAACACCTTTCATATGGATTTGTTTTGAATTATATTGCAATTACTTCTACTTTATACAATGTTCTATATGATTGGTGGCTTGATCCTGGTCAGTCACGCTCCCAAGCGGTGATACTCCGCGTGTGGATTTTTGGGGGTGTGACAGATTGGTATCAGAGCCATTGGTTATAGAGAACTTGGTTTTAATATGGGAAAACGTTTTTATTAAAACCAGACTATAACCAGAACAGTGCTCTCAAACGATCCACAACGACGCTTCGCTCCACGTGCAAGACTCAACTTCCTAGGTAATAAGGTTTATGTTTATTACCTGCTTGCTAGAATTACATAGAACTTTGCTCGTAGTATGCTTACATTACCTTGCTCACAACTTGTCACTGCATGAGAATACTTATGTGCTTACACTCTTCTGTCATCGCACTATTCGCGAACCTTTCTCACTTATGTTGCCTTTGATGTGAAGATCAATGGCCGCACGAATTAACATGACTCAAGCCCAGCTAGAGGCTCTCATTGCTGCGGCAGTTGCAGCCGCCCAAGCAGGTAGTATACCCTGCAGTATAGACACTAGGATCTTTAGATCCTACATTAATTCTCGTACTTAACTTTGCCCTATTCGTACACAATAGGTCAACCCGCTCAGCAGCAGCCTGGGTGCACCTTCAAGAACTTCATGGATTGTCGTCCTAACTCTTTCAGCGGCACAGAAGGAGCGGTTGGACTCCTCCACTGGTTCGAGAAGCTAGAATCAGTATTCGAGATGTGCGAGTGCCCTGAGGCTCGCAAGGTCAAGTTTGCTACTGGCACCTTGGAAGGAATCGCGCTAACCTGGTGGAACGCGCAGGTGCAGATTCTTGGGTTGGCAGCTGCTAACGCCACCCCATGGAACGATTTTAAGGAACTCATCAAGCGTGAGTATTGTACGCGTGAAGATATTCACAAGCTGGAAGACGAGCTATATAATCTGAAAATGGTTGGGTCAGAGATCGAAGCTTATACTAAACGGTCGAACGAGCTGGCCGTTCTGTGTCCTACTATGGTGGACCCTCCATACAAGCGCATTGAGTTGTATCTCAAGGGATTGGCGCCAGAAATTCAGAGCCACGTTACGTCGGCTAACCTCGAAAACATCCAAGAAATCCAACGCCTCGCTCATCGCATCACCGATCAGGCAGTGGATCAGAATCGCCTGCCTAAACGCATCAGCGCTGCTACTACTGCTACTACGTCTGCTACTACTGCTACTCCCAGTGACAATAAGCGAAAGTGGGAGGGGGATTCAAGCAAAGCATCAGCGTCAGTCCAGTCCCAGGCTCAGCAACGAAAGACGGAAGGTTATCAAAGCCCCAGTCAGCACTTCTCGGGCAGTCACAAACAGGGAGGATATCGGGGAAATCTTCCGAAATGTAACAACTGCAACAAGCACCACAACGGCCAGTGTAACAGAGGTCGTTGTCAAAGATGCCTCAAGATGGGTCACGAGGCCAAAGACTGCAGGAGCCCTCGTCCTGCGAACCAGAACCAGAATCAGCAGCAGCCACACGCTCAGCAGAATCAGCAACAGGGCAACAAGGGGTGCTATAATTGTGGTGCTGAAGGTCACATCAAGAGACACTGCCCACAGCTAAACAGGAACCAGAACAACAACAACAACAATCAGGGCAACGGGAACAACAACAACAACAACGGGGGAAACAACAACAACAATGGCAACGAGGCAAGAGGTCGAGCTTTCGTGTTAGGAGGAGGAGACGCAATGAACGCTAATTGAACTTATAACTTGTCTTGGATTTTCGTTATTATGTTTACGCTACTCAAACAAAGTTTGATTTGAACATTAATCGTGTTGAGTTTTACGAATTATTTTACCTGTATACTTTATGTTTGGTATGATGAATGGTTTGATATTAGTGAGCGCGCCTGCCGTATTTATGGACCTTACAAACAGGGTGTGCAAACCCTACTTGGACAAATTTGTCATTGTCTCCATCGACGACATTCTGATCTACTCCAAGAGTCAGGAAGAACACGAGCAGCACTTACGTCTTATCTTGGAACTTTTCGGAAGGAGCAAACGTACGCCAAGTTTTCTAAATGCGACTTCTGGATACGTGAAGTCCACTCCTTAGGCCATGTAGTGAACAGGGATGCGATTCATGTCGATCCATCCAAGATAGATTCGATCAGGGACAGACCAGCACCGCGTACACCAACAGAGATACGCCAATTCTTGGGTTTGACGGGTTACTACAGGAGATTTATTAAAGACTTCTCAAAGATCGCGCAACCACTTACTATGCTGACACAGGAAGGTGTCACCTACCGTTAGGGAGATTCCCAAGAGACCGCCTTTCAGTACCTTAAGGATAGGCTTTGCAGCACACCTATTCTCTCACTGCCGGAGGGCATAGATGACTTCGTGGCTTATGGTGATGCATCCATACAGGGTCTCGATGGTGTAATAACACAACGGGATAAGATTATTGCTTACGCTCTCGACAACTAAAAGATTCATGAACGGAACTACGCGACGCACGATTTAGAGCTGGGAGCTGTTGTTTTCGCGCTTAAGATATGGCGACACTACCTGTACGGTACCAGGTGCACGATTTACACCGATCACAGGAGTCTCGAGCATATTCTTAAGCAAAAGGATTTGAATATGCGTCAACGGAGATGGGTTGAACTTCTAAACGACTATGAATGCGCCATCAAGTATCATCCAGGCAAGGCCAATGTTGTGGCTGATGCCCTCAGTCGGAAAGACACTCTACCTAAGCGCGTGCGAGCGCTACAGCTTACTATTCAGTTCAGACTTCCTGCACAGATACGAGCTGCTCAGTTAGAAGCACTGAAACCCGAAAACGTCAAAGCTGAAGCCTTACGCGGCTCAAGGCAACGCATGGAACAAAAGGAAGACGGCGCCTACTATGTAACGGGGCGTATTTGGGTCCCACTTTATGGCGGTTTACGAAAGCTTGTTATGGACGAAGCACACAAGTCTCGCTACTCAGTACATCCAGGGTCGGACAAAATGTACCACGACATCGGAACTACTTATTGATGGCCTAGCATGAAGGCCCACATTGCAAATGTTTTGACTGGTACTTCAGCAGCCTAAGATACCTCAATGGAAATGGGAAGAAATTTCCATGGATTTCGTTACAGGCCTACCTAGATCCCGGCGTGGGGAAGATACTATATGGGTGATCGTGGATCGACTCACCAGGTCTGCACACTTCCTGGCTATAAAGGAAACGGAAAAGTTCTCCACTCTCGCAGACATCTACCTTAAAGAAGTTGTTTTGAGGCACGGGGTGCCCACCTCTATTATTTCGGATCGCGATGCACGATTCACGTCAGAGCTTTGGCAAGCGATGCACAAATCTTTCGGCTCACGATTAGACATGAGCACGGCATATTATCCTCAGACGGATGGGCAGTCTGAGCGAACTATTCAAACTCTAGAAGACATGCTTCGAGCGTGTGTTATCGATTTCGGCAACGGTTGGGAAAAACACCTCCCATTGGTGGAGTTTTCGTACAATAACAGTTACCACACCAGCATTCAAGCCGCTCCATTCGAGGCATTGTACGGACGTAAATGCCGGTCACCTCTCTGTTGGGCAGAGGTGGGGGATAGTCAAATTACGGGTCCAGAGATTGAAGTGGACGCCACAGAAAAGATTGCACAGATACGACAACGCATGGCGGCAGCTCGTGACCGTCAGAAAGCCTACGCGGTTAAGCGTAGCAAGCCTTTGGAATTTCAGGTCGGGGACCGGGTGTTATTAGAAGTCTCACCCTGGAAGGGTGTGGTTCGATTTGGTAAACGAGGCAAACTCAATCCACGGTATGTTGGACCGTTCGAAATCACTGAAAGAATAGGCCAAGTAGCCTACAGACTGAACCTACCAGCTGAACTCGGTGCAGTTCACAACGTATTCCACGTGTCGAATCTGAAGAAGTGTCTGTCAGATGAGACCCTCATAGTTCCTTTTAAGGAACTCACTATCGACGAGCGGTTGCAGTTCGTCGAGGAACTAGTTGAAATCACGGACCGGGATGTGAAGGTCCTCAAACACAAGAGAATCCCTCTTGTTCGAGTTCGTTGGAACTCCCGACGTGGCCCAGAGTACACCTGGGAACGCGAGGATTAGATGACAGAAAAGTACCCCAGTTATTCGAAACCAATACAACCACTACTGAGGCTGAAGCTACTACTACTGAATTTCGGGACGAAATTCCAAATCAACGGGGGGATGATGTGACACCCCAGGAAAACCAGTAAACGATACAGCTTACCTAGCTTCCTCAGTGAGTGCATACCAAATTTCGGGACGAAATTTCCAATTAGTTGGGGATAATGTGACAACTCGAGTTTCTGACTTTCGCTTTCGCATTAAATGCGCGTTGACTTTGACTGCTTAGTTGCTTGGGTTGTGAACTTGAATTGTACGCGTGGTGTTTTAATGAAACGTATTGTCATTTTGCCTATATGTGATTACTTGTTGTGGTAGAAAATAATATTAGAATTAATATTAGAATTATCATTAAAACACTTAGTCTAGATCACGAAACCTGACATACAGTTCGAAGGATTCGAATGACCACGAAAGATAACTTTCGATCCGAAGGATCAACCTTCGAATTAAAGATTCTCGAAACATATCATTCGACCAAGGACTTCATCCTTCGAGCACGAAACATATCCTTCGACATCTTTCGGCCCAGCCTTTTCTGATGGGCTTGGCCCATTTCTGTGATACGTTTAAATATGGGAATGCATGTAAACTGATAAGGATTTCCTAAGAAAAACCCTAGTTCCATTCTGTGTGTGTGTGACGGCATAGCAGACCCATTCTCTGTTCGATCCTCTGTTCGAAGACCTCGTTCCGTAATCCAGACTTTCCGGTTAGTGTGTGATATTGTTATGTTATTAGATGATGCTTTGAGTGTATAGGATTCCATAATTTTTCAATTGTCTTGCAACATGTTTGTATGTTAACCAGACACGTATGTTAATCGAATATGAATGTTAATCGGATATAGGTGCTAACCGGATGTGTATGCTAATCGGATATATTGTGATGATGTTGATTATGGTAATCGAAAACGAAACAAGTGAACACGGTATGGTTAGTTTAAACACAAAGATCTAAACCTGCTATCAATTAGGGTCTTTGGTATTCTGTTATGATTATTAATCAATATTATAGATCGATTGTAGTGAGGAATCGTGCTCGTATGATACTCGTTTTGTAGATGTACTGTTAAGATTTGGTACTTGTTGTGATTTGTTTGGACATGCATGATCGATGATGATTGTTAATGATGATGATGGCTGTAGATGATTAGGGTTTCTGTTTCTGTAATTGACTGCGTGATATCCGTAACTGACTGTGATCAAACGTAACTGATATGTATCGAAAGATACTTACTACTCGAAACATAGTTGTTGTCGAAAGATGCTTGTTGACCGAAGGATAACTTTGACCGAACCATAGTAGTGTTGACCGAAGGATAACTTTGACCGAAAGATGACATTAGGTTCGAAACATAACTTTCGGTCCGAATGATAACTATGATAACTGTTTGTCGAAAGATCACAAATGTGTCGAAAGATAACAGTGGATCGAAAGATATTAGGGATTATAAACATCCTTCGAAGGATGGGATGTATGTTTGATTTATTTGGCATGCCATGCTTGGTGATGAATATTTTGTGTACACTAACTGATGATTTAATGTGAAATAATACGTGTTGTGCCGAGATGCAAACTGACTGTTATGTGAACATTAAATTGCATGCGTATCATTGTGAACATGAACTGATTTGTTAAACGTGCATACAATAGGACTTGATTTATTACTTGTGAGTGCATAACCTAGCATACCGAGCAAACCAAGGTGAGTTCACACTCCTACTAAGGCATGGGATTCCCGGGTCGTGGGAATGGGTTAAAGGTTTCTATTGACATAAACGTACAAACGCTTTTTCCTAGACTATCACCTATCATAGTCCTCGGATGTCAGGACGGTTCCGTAGGTTGGGATAACACCTACGTGGTCATATACTAATTCCGTAGGTTGGGATAACACCTACGTGGTCATATACTAATTCCGTAGGTTGGGATAACACCTACGTGGTTCCGTAGGTTGGATAACACCTACGTGGTCATATGCCATTACTGCCTCGGATGTCAGGCACGCACGTAAAACCTACGTGTACACATTACTTACTTCTTCCGTAGGTTGGGATAACACCTACGTGGTCATATACTAATTACTATCCTCGATGCTAAGGATACGTGCTACGCACACCTCATACGCGCTACTGTTCTCGGACGAAGAACAGGGATAATACGAATAGTCTAGTGGTCACATAACATGGGAAGCCCCCACCTATATAACTTACTATCGGCCCAGTAGAGCCAACCTGTACTTACTGTTACGTACTTATTTACTGTGAACTCGCTCAACTATTTTGTTGATCCTTTCCTTTACATGCCTTGCAGATCGTTAGGTACTGGGAGCTTGCACTGGAGGCGCGGTCGTTGTGGACTTGGATCGTGAACGTCATATGAAACCCATATGATACTTGATACACATTTACATTGGATATTTTTATATATACGCTTCCGCTAAACATTGATAACTGACTTATGTTTTGGTAACACCTTTCATATGGATTTGTTTTGAATTATATTGCAATTACTTCTACTTTATACAATGTTCTATATGATTGGTGGCTTGATCCTGGTCAGTCACGCTCCCAAGCGGTGATACTCCGCGTGTGGATTTTTGGGGGTGTGACACGTTCAGTAGCCCGGTCTGTATACCGGGTTAAAGATTAATAGACACACCACAGGTATAATGCCCACAAGGTTGATTCCTTTAAGTGGATTACCAGTTTTTACATATGCAACTGTCAGATGTACGCCTACACCCCGTGCTTAGGTCGTGGCCATTTCATGAATGATGCCAAGGATATCCGGGACATGGTCATTAACCCCCCAAAAGCTTTAAGCAAACAAAACAATTTAAATGGGTCATATCAATAAATTAACCTTCATACGATCAAAAATTCAATGCCCGACCAAGCGGTATTTTATATACCGTACCCCAAGCTCGTATAAGGGAAAATAAGTTAAAAGTAATTACCTGAGCTTAAAAATGCAATTTATACTCAGCCGTATATCCTAATCAGCAAGCACAAGTACCTTTACTGGGCTCTTAATCTGGAACGAAGGTTTTTAATAATCTATTAGATTCCTAACGGGTCTTAATTAAGCCTATGCTTAGACCGGTTAGTTTTAAAGGAGGATACGGTTCAAAAGGCATGATTAAGCGAAGACCGGATTAGAATGTGGTTTAGACCCGACAAGCTTGTATACTTGTGTAATAAGGGTAAACTAAACACATTCTGGATTTGAGATAAAAATGATAAGGTTTTGTGACACCTGTGTCACCGCGACCATCAAACAAATACCAAGCCGATGAAATATTGTATTTCATACTTGGGATCTTGTATAAATATGTGTATGTTTTGCACATATCAATTATTGTTCAATTTCAAACTCTACATTGCTTTCTAGAGCATTATACGCAAACTGGTGCGTAAACGTACTCAGTTTAATGCGACAAATACTCCGGAACATCAACATATACTCAACATACCTTAAATAACCTTTACATAACTTAGAAATAAGTTTTGAAGGCTTGGGTATAGCAAAAACAAGTTAATTCGCTTACAGGGACTAAACTTGACAAACTGCGAAAGTATGCCAATTTGAACTGTAACGAACATTCCGGAACATGTTCATAAGTTAAACATACCCTAAATATCCTCTACATAGCTTAGAAATAGGCTTTGAGGTGTTTGGTATGCTAAAACAAACTTTTGGATCATTCAGGGACTAAAAGTGTCAAAAAGTGCACAAGTTTGCACTTTCGCGCATAACTTACGTTCTGAATACATCCGGACATCCAAAAGTTTATGTAAGCATCCTTATATTATGCCTTAGTGTTGGGCATGAGAAAAATCCATTCGTCGCGTCATTTGGATCGTCTTTCGCGCTTATGCGCATTCCGTCGTAATTAAGCGAACATCGCAATCGTACGGCCAAACGAACCGACATCCGGAATATTTTTGAGCATATTTCATGTCCCCTACACTTTAACTTCATCTTAGAGCCTTGAAATGAGGTTAACGGGGCTTAAACGTGCCAAAAATGGGCCAAAATACGTGTTTCTGAAGTGCAGGGACCAAAATTGTAAATTCTGATCTGGGAACCTTAGGCGAGGCGCGTAAGGATTTACCAAATCCTTACGCGGGGCGCGTGAGACTGCCAGACAGAAAAATCTTTGCATTTAATGCAGTTTGGCCTTTCGTTCGATCAAGGGGCAATGCCCTTTCACCCAATCAGGAGCCAAGGGCCAAGTTCTGACTTACCACAAGAATTTGACAAGTGTACGCTCGAGATCGCGGCACGATATTCGATAAACGATCCTAACGGTTCCACTTTTCCTATAAATACCCCCCCCCTTTGTTCCAAAAACCCACAAAATCTGATCTTAAGGCTCTAAGTTGGAACCATTGTTCCATACCTGAGCTATTTGATCTAGATTAGCACTCGGGGACCTTCCGTAAGTTTTCTTTCGCTCTTTTATCGCTTTTCGAGTCCGAAAGTCAACATTTTGTTGACTTTCTGCATTGACCAGCTTATGGTCGATGCGAAGTTCATGGAACTTCATAACGTGAGCGTGATCACGATGGTTATAGTCCGTAGTGACTATACCTACTGATCACCACGTTAACTAGGCTCAGTGACGGGTCGTAGTTTCGGCTAGGGGTGTTCAAAACCGGATATCCGAAAATTCGGATATCCGAATTTCGGATATCCGAAATTTTCGGATAGTAGATTTCACTATCCGAATCCGTATCCGAAATTTCGGATATCCGAAATTCGGATATCCGAAATTTCGGATACGGATTCGGATAATGAATCGGATATCCGAAAATTCAACTTTTTATTTAATTTTTATTTTTTTATTATTTTTTTTCATATTCGGAAACGGATATTCTGGATATTTTCGGATATCCGAATATAAATTTTCGGATATTTCGGATATTTTTCGGATACTTCGGATATTTTTCGGATATTTCGGATATATTTCGGATATTTTCGGATATTTTTCGGATATTTCGGATATTTTCGGATACTTCGGATATTCGGATATCCGAAAAAAATGAAAATTAAAATTTTCGGATATTTCGGATATCCGAAATATCCGAAAATTTTGAAAATCACTATCCGAATCCGAATCCGAAAAATTCGGATATCCGAATTTCGGATATCCGAAATTTCGGATATCCGATTTTTCGGATATTTCGGATTCGGATATCGGATATTTCGGATCGGATTTTCGGATACGGATACTTTTGAACACCCCTAGTTTCGGCCAAAATGTACATTCTTGCATATTTTGTAACCAAACTACTCGTGAGCATCAAAGCCGTTTGTTTTGATGTCAAACCTGTTTTCTAAACTTAGTTAAGCATGTTCTAACATGCTTAGCTCGTCACTTTTAGTTTAGTGCTTATACAGGGTCGTAAGGTAAGCGATCTAAACCATCGCTTATACTTTCGAACCCGACCCATTTGGTCGATCTTTAGGATCCAACCAAACACATTAGGTGACCATAGCTATAACCTTCCGAGGTTATACCTTGTGGCCACGATGTTAGGCGTTCCAGACGCGTTCTACGCAAACGACGCGTTAGGGTAGCCTAAGCTACCTAAACGGGTCATGATGGGGCGTAAGCACTTAGGTTAGGTTTCATTTTAGTATGTAGGCTTTGTTAAACCATATTACACGAGTCTCCATACTCGTTTGGTTTACGAACCCGCATACTATCCGACCCTCCGATTTTGGTCCGGTATATTAATATAGCTACCTATTAGGTGCCGTTTGATATCCCGTGACCTCTAGCATTATCTGGTTATTATACAAGGAATTCAAAGCAATCTCAGGTGAGTACATTGAACCCCATCTTTTACATGTTTTCGAGGAGTCAATGTGAGTACATTGAACCCCTCTTTTACTGTTTTCCAAACTGTTTTGGGGTGAAACACTTGTGCCTACTTGCTACTTTCATGCTTTCCGGTTTTCACATCATATACTGCTATGTTCGATAGTACATATATAGTACATGATTTCATTGTGTTTATGCTATGTATGCCCATTGTGTGCGTACTTAGTACATTGCTTTACATCACATTTCATGCTACGTACGCCCATTGTGTGCATACGTAGTACATTGTTTCACATTGAATATCTGTTGCATATGCTCATCCAGCATATGAACACAGTATACTACATTTTGAACCGTTGTACTCTACAATACATTTCATGCTACGTACGCCCATTGTGTGCATACGTAGTACATTGTTTCACATTGCATTACTGTTGCATATGCTCATCCAGCATATGAACACATTACACCACATTTTGAACCGTTGTACTCTACAATACATTTCATGCTACGTACGCCCATTGTGTGCATACGTAGTACATTGTTTCACATTGCATTTCTGTTGCATATGCTCATCCAGCATATGAACACATTATACTACATTTTGAACCGTTGTAACCATTTGACTATACATAAACATTTCTACCGTTGTTAAACATTTCATCTTGATGGTTTGGTTTGAGTAAGTGATTTAAGTAACGAGGCATGTGTAATATGATACAAGCATGGTGGATACGCCGCTGGTACTTCCTATATATAAGTGTTTGTATGGTATTCCATATCGTAGCGTTATTTGAATCATTTCAATTTGAGACATAGAACATGTTATACAAATAACACACTTTTCACGAGACATTGCTTTACAAACGACTTATCTTATACAAATGCATTTTTCATGGTTATCCGTTTAACCATACAGTGTCTTCTTATTTATACATATCATTTGATCTTACCGTTTTTCAAATGATTTACAAGACAAAGCAAAATACGAGGTTCATGACTAAACATTTTCTCAAACATAAGTCATGAATTCCGTTTTCACAAAACCAATGTATCTCACAGGCATTTTTATGCTGACGTACCTATTTTCACATGTGTTTTCAGGAGATGATGCATAGGACTTATCAAGACATACTTAGGCGGACCTGTGCCTTAGTGACTTAAAACGAGACAAGAACTAGTTAATTTATGTTATGTACGCTTTGATTCTTGTTTAGACAATGTAAACTTTCATGTTTGATTTATAAAACGAAACTTCATTTGCCATGGATTTGAAACAATTGATTCTGTTACAACACTCCCCGACGTTTCCGCCACGTTTTGTATGTTCTACGTGGTCGGGGTGTGACAGGTTTGACCCGTTTCAGCTAATTTATGCAAACTAGTTACATAAGTCGATCCGAACGCGAAAAGTGCGTAACAGGTAACCAAATGAGTCATGAACAGGTTTGCTAAGTTATATGCCTTTAATATGTTGTGATATCTGTAGGATGCCTTCCATTATGCCCAAAACGAATATAAAACCAATTTATGCCCCGTTGGGGTATTTTGGTCATTTTAAAGGTTATAAGAGAGGTTAAATAATAATCTGAGGTCCTGGTCTGATATAATCAGTAAAATACTCAATTTAATAAGTTATATCAGTAGGGTATTACATATATGTGAAATTTATTAATTATAACCAAACTATGCACCGAAGGGGCATTTTGGTAATTTCACTTAAGCTTTAAAGGTCAAATTAGAATTCTGAGTTTAAAACTTTTGCCTACTGTTTAATTATGAAAATTTACTTAAAACATCAGTAGGTATCAAATGTGACAACTGGCAAATAACTGGTAATTCCGTACGATCTAATCACTATTTATATTTCTAAATCTCATGCATTTAGCGTAATTTAATTACGTAACTGTGTCGTATACTGGATAACGGTGTTAGGACAAGAAAACAAAGCTAAAACATATGTTGGTTTTTGTCGTAATGCGAAACCAAACAAACAATGTCCTAAAAGTGTTGGGAGAAAGTGTTGCGTGCAGTATTCACGGTTACACTATTCATGCCAGCAAACCGTGAAATCAGACTGAAACACTGAAAGCCGACACTCGGATAGCATAACTGAGTCCATTTATATAAGAAAACATTATTATGAAAACACATCTTGCAAAGAAACAAGACTTTCCGGTATAACGCCCTAATCTCAAAAATGTCCGTTTCGGCTTAAAATATAGCATTTTTAACGTGTCCGAACCTATAACAAAGCATTTCCGGGACTTCGGAATAATGTCAATTGATGAAAATCATACTAAAACAATAAGATGATATCAACGGAATGTTCATAATCACAAGTTTCCGGCGTTACGTCGCTATGCACTAAACTAGTCCGTTAGCGACTCGACGAACTAGTAGGCGACATTTTTGGTTACGAAACAAGCAAACGAAGAATCTAGCGAGCTAGTTAAGCTAAATTTGGGACTCGGAATCACTTCATACAAACTTCGGATGCAAGAAAACAACTTACGAAATTTCTTGTCGGTACGACATAAAACTACCGTAAACGAGCCGACGACGAAACGAAAAGCATTCTAAGTATCAAAACATGATTTTTACTAGTTTAGTGAACTAGTTAATAATAATTTTGGTTCCGAATCACTAATTACCCCCTAATGATGTACTTAGAACCCTAATCACCCTACACCTCTTAATTACCAATCATGGCCAAAATCAAGGGGTGGAAGTATGGAATTGGAGATTTGAAATGATAACAAATCCTACTAACCAATCTTCACACCATATCTAAACATCAACCTTATCATTTTTCCATCATCTTTCAACTTCAAAACTCCTTTGGTCTCTCTCCCTTCTCACGGCAGCCCCAACTCCCATTAACCTGCCATTTTTCATCCACTAAAATCACTAAAATAAACCTAATAAACCCACTACAAGATCATTCAAGGAAGGAGCATGCATGGAGCCACTTTAGGAGCTTCCTTGGAGGCTTAATCTTCTTCTTATTATCTAATCTAGCTTGTGCACTTTGTAAGTCTACTAAACACCATATTTATGATCCTAATTATTAGTAGATTATTATTGTACAAGTTGATGATCTTGAATTTAAAACTTAACATAATCAAAAACCCTAAACACAAAACTAATAAACACTAAATATGAATATATTATGTGTTGATTTATGTTGTTTAGTGTTAATATGTTCATGTGTTCATGATGATTATGTTATTTTTTTGTTAATGTTAGTGAGTTAAAGCTTATACTTTTGATGATCATGTTGTTAGTTTCATGTAGTATTTTATATTTGTGTTCATCTTATCATGATGAACATAAATATGTGATTTAAACGTGGTTGTGTTTAAATCAAGAAAGATCATCTTACCCATTTCATGAACTAATCATATAATTTGTGGATTTCTTAAAGAAATAAGTGTTTAAATGGGTTTAAAACTTAATCTTGGGAAGTTAGTGAACTTGGTTTTTTTACAAGATAAATTAAACAACTTGTTTATTATGAAAATCACCTTAAAAAGGTCTAACTTTTATGTATAAAAAGTGTATTATGAAAGTTCATGAAATGTGGAAGTTATGTTAACATATAAACATGCTTAAAAGAAACTTGGTGAATAATGGTGATTTAGTGAATTGATTATTGATTTAAACGCGTTTTTGTAACGTGGGAAACGTCGTAGTTTAGGGGAAACTATGGCGAATTTTTCTAAAAATCTAATCGCGATTAAAGAGGGGATTAAAGGGTGATTAACAACGTTAAACGCGATTAGTGGTCTTAAACGTCATTATGGAAACTTTGATGGGAATATTTAAGGTTTAAATATTCAAAAAGTTCTTATGAACTTAAACTTATATTTTTACAAAAATAAATGAGTAAAAGTATAACAATGTGTAAATATAATTTTTGGTAAGAAAAATTATATATTTTTGGAAACTTTCTAAGTGCTTGCAATGTGTGCTATAAATGTGTATGTAGTAGATACCTAAAGGGTGATCAAAATAAATACACATACATGTTCCTACATGGTCCAAGAAATGCTTGTAAAATCGGACAATTAAATAAAATGGCCGAAATGGAAATACATAACACTTGATGACCACAATTTGGGCGTATCGAAACCGTATACAAGTTACTACAAAGTCGAGTCTAAAATAACATATTTTGGACGTTTAAACGAGCACATATGTAAGTGACCTGTAACAAGAATTTGGAAAATCGAAAACTGTAAAAATTACCAAGTATTTTTCATAGGAAAAATGAACTTATTTAAGTTTGCTACTTGGTAACATTTTGGTAAAAATTTCAAGATTATGTTAATGGACTCATGAAGTTAGAATTGGGCCTGTCAAAGTTAGTAATGGGCTAGGCCCAAATTCCTTAATACATGGGCTAGGGCCCAATGACAATATAACATGGGCTCGGCCCAATAACATAAAAGACATGGATTAGGCCCAATAACAATAAAACATGGGTTAGGCCCAATAACATAGATAACATGGGCTCGGCACAATGACATAGGCTCGGCCCAATAACATTAAAACAGGGTTAGATATGATAACACAGATGACATGGGCTCGGCCCAATGACATGAGCAAAGGCTCAATGACATACGTGCACTGCACAAGGACGTGTGAAGAACGAAGCCGATCACACATAAGTCAATACACATAGAATACATGAATACGCTTACGAATTCAATACGTATAGAATATATGTATACACATAACAATCGAGCGAGTAAACTATCAACGCTCTAAAATACAAAGTTGTTCCAAAAATGACAAACGAGAACATAATAAAGAATTCAAGATGAACAACTTGTACGAGGTCCGAAAGACCTAGTGTCTAAGGAGATTAGTACACATGTAGGTTATTTACACGTACGGACGCTCACTTCGATATCATAATACACGGAACGCAAACTAGTGAGTTCATGTCCCTCCTTTCACTGTTTTCAATGTTTTGTTTTCAAAAACATCGAGGGGAAATACATGCTAAAACTATTGGTATGTTAGTTACGGAGTAGTAGATAACATGATCAATGTGCATAAGTAGGGAGATAACATTGGTAACCATTAATAACTTAGTCACCAAGGTGCAAAAGGTATAGATCTACTAGGTTTGAGGCACGCCCCACTCCTGGATGGTATACCCTAGAGTGCTTTTGTGATCCCAAATGATGACAAAGTGTTCTCGGTTTGGTTATTTACTTATGGTACATTATGTCAGGGGGCTCGCTCCCCACTGATAGATCCTTGAAAGAGTCCAATAATGAATCAGAACATACCATGATTACAAGATAACATTTACGAGATTTCATATGATAACAAATACTGCATGAACTCGCTCAACCTTTGTTGACTTTTTAAAACTACATGTATTTTAGGAAACAGGTCTTGAGCCGGTGATTCACTATGGGATTCTCGAAAAACAAATGACAACAATTGCCACTTTTGAAGGGTTTGTATTCTATATCCCAACTTCGTATGGGTATATAGGAAATAAAACCTTACTATGTTTTATGTCAAAAACTATCTTTTGTTATGTGTAAAACAAACTGATAACTATGTTATGTCTAATGTTGTGAACATGTATGGTACTTGAAACTACTTTTGGAAAAATATGTAAATATTCGTTGGAAGTTATATATCTATGGCATCGTTGTTGGTTCATGTTGTTAATACATTTGGATGCAATGATTACCTTTCTTACGTCACACACAATACGCTTCCGCTACTAGCAGGGTGTGACAGATTGGTATCAGAGCTCCGATTGTAGTGAACCGGGGAAAAACTTTTATTAAAGTTTGGCCTACAATCAACGAAGGGCTCTCACATGAAAACAAGGTTGATAACATTACACAAGTGATTTCAAAAGTATGACAAAGATGACAAAAGGTTTTCATTGTGTCACTATAACATGAGGGTCTATCACGCGGGCTCAATCATAAGTAACGGATAAGAGTCAATACATGGATTGTCAATAAGGAATAGACTTGAAAACACTAAGGATTACATGTGAAACATGAGAACAAAACGTTGCATGAGATATATAGTGATTGCATGGAATATATCATAAGTAATAGTACATTTTCTAACAAACATATATGCATGTTGTACGGTTTATTTGCCAGGATCGATGTCTTATGCTTCGTTAGACATTTCAGAGATTGACCCGATGCCGTTGGTATCGGACGGCGACTACGAGCCAGAGGTCATTATCATTTCGTCGGACGACGAGTCTGGGCACGACGATTTCTCAGACAATGATGATTTGTTGGATGATTTCCAACCCTTCGCTCTCATTGATCCCGTTGAGGATCCCGCCCCATTCGAGGATGATGTATTGGCTATGCAGCAGCCACTTCATGATGTGATTATCTACGGCCACCTGGAGGGTGAGCATATGATCGTGCATTTAGCAGTACCGCTAGCTGTTGTCCCACTTGTTGATCTCGAGGACGACGATGATGTCGACATCCCTGTGATGCATGTCGAGCATCTTGACGATGATCTTGGTGACAGAGAGATTCATGACATTGTTATTCTCGAGTTACCCTCTCCGGTTGTGTCTGTTGTTGATGTTTCATCTACCGCGTCTAGTATTGCTCCCTCTACTCACACCCCTGCATCATCCCCTGATACTGTACTACCCACCCATGCTACTGTACCACCTACCCCCACTACTGACTCCATGCACTTACCGGGGTTTCCACACTCCATGTATCCCCCACCTCATTACCAGACTGGACCGTCATCATATCATCCGTTATCTCATCCACCCCAGGACCCCTATGCTGCGGGACCATCTCATTCCACAGGACTTGCCTCTGACTATGCTAGATTATATGTCGCGATACCCCCACCGGGCATGGACCCTTCGAACCCTTGTCATCCTTCTCACTTTCCTCCGACTACCATGGTGGATAGGATGATATCCTATGACATCCAGTTTTCCATACTCTTCCATAGGACTCGAGAGCTTGATGCCTAGTTAGTTGCGGTCCTTGCCGCTATCACACCACCACCACCTGCATCACCACAGCCACCATTACCAGCGTCACCCCCTCCATCACCACCACCACTACCACAGTCACCACCCCCGCCATCTCCACACTAGTAGTCTTTCGGTGGCATGTTGGTCTTATGTTAGTCGTATGTATATAGCTATCTTTTGGGGAGACCATCACTTTTGTGAAGATCAAGGCTTATAAAGATCAAGACTTTTGAAGACAACTGGAAGACATGAAGATGCAATGTAGTAGAAAATCTTACTTTTGTATTGTGACTTGTACTGACTAGGGATATGTATCCCTAAGTCCTTTTGATCTTCATGAACAAATGTAACAAGTTGTCATTATGTATAAAAGTATGTTTTCTGTATTTCACATTGTATTTCTTTTATGTTGTGGTTGATATTATGGTGATGTGATGATATTGTGGTTGATATTGTTACGACATGGTGGACTTATGGTTGATGTTATATTATGGTGTTGTGTTATTCTACATGTTGAGCTATACGACCATTCTGATGATTGGTGTGTTCATGTATGCTCGTGATTGTGTGGTTATATCATGTATATTTATATATACATTTCATATGTATATAAACCCGATGTGTTTATATATATATATATATATATATATATATGTATGTATATTTATACCTGGCAATATTTGTTATTAAATATTTGTCTAATGGAGATCGATATTTTATCTAGAAGACAATGCCGCCTCGCCATGGAAGAACGAACACCAACCCACTGCCAACAACACAAGAGGAATTGAACGAACGCATTTCCCAAGCAATTGCTCAATTCAAAGCTAACCGCACTGAACAAAGTGGTGGAACGGGAGGTACTACTGGAGGCAACCCACCAACTGGTAATGCTTGGTTAATCTTTAACATACGCGATACTCTCATCTATTCTAATCGTGATCTTGACACTCACTCTTGAATTTGTGTATATGATAATTTCAGGTTGCACTTATAAGCAGTTCTTAGACTGCAAACCTCTAAATTTTGATGGTACGGGAGGTACTGTTTCCTTCGTTCGTTGGACTGAGAAGACCGACTCAGTTATTCGAATGAGCAAGCGCCCTGCTGAATAAAGGGTTACTTATGTCACCGGACTATTCATTGATGGGGCACTATCGTGGTGGAACCTCCAGGTCCAAACAAAAGGCGAAACCGCTACGTAGGACCTGACTTGGGAGGAACTAAAAGAATTGATGAGGAAAAAGTATTGCTCAAGGTCAGAAATCCAGAAGCTAGAAACGGATTCTGGAACATGAAAATGATTGGTCCGGATATTGCGGGTTACACGCAGCGATTTCATGATTTATCCCGTGTGGTTCCTTTTATGGGTCATTTTCTGAGCATATATATCCTGACTAATATTCTGCTTTTGATTGTTTACTTGTGATCAGCATACCGGATCAGGATATTGGTAACATCCTGGTGCGATATCCTTGTATTAGCTAAATTAACCACATGCAGGTTAGAAGCTGTGGGTCACTAACGGTCAAGTGGACCTCTTCTCCTTAAGACTCGGGCAAACCAGTTATGTGAGAGACGTTGAACTGAAAGACCAGGTCTACAACGTTCGAATGGGGAATATCCGCCGAATCCCGGTTTAATAGGGTAGTTTGTTAAATTTCTTTTACTATAAATAGATGGATCGGATCAAGTTAAGGCACTCACTTTTCATTCGCACAATTTACACTCTAGCTACTAGCAATCACTGCACACAAACACTTGTACTCGAATTACCTTGTAACACCTAGTTGATCCGCATCACATCCTGCACTGTATCCTGATATTTGAAGCAATAGAAGAACAAGGCGGCTGCGATTGTCAGCTCTCGAGGTTTTGTGCCGGCGATCAAGATTGATCAAGGGCTTTCCTCGTATATCTGGTGTCACCCTTTACCTTTTTTGCTCATTGTTTGATCATAGATACAACTCTGTATCCTGAGCCGTATCCTCAAACTGTTTTTACAAATAACTTAATCAGCATATTTACAACACATATTTCTAGCACACTACCTCACTTAACTAATTTGATCACTAAATTCCTTAGGTAATTTTTGACCAAAACAAGTTGGCGCCCACCGTGGGGCAAGTGGTGCTATTTTTACTAAAAGCTTTTGCAAAATCGCTATTCGGTTTTCTGTTTTCGAAATTCTTTTCAAAACTATTTTCAATGGCCTCAAGAACAAACATGAGCTCTTCCACCATGTCTGCTTCAACCTCTGCAACAATTGGTTCAGTGCTTCCACCACCTCCTCTGAGATCTCAAGCTTCTTCTCAAGGAACTGAAATTCATGTGGCTTGGGACGTTATCCCCACCTGCAATGTCCAGGGATCCGGTCCTGTTTTAGCTTCTAATGAGGAAATTCTAAATTTGTTTGGTAGTGTACAGGAACAGATGAGGCAGCAGCAGGAAACTAATCAGATGCTGATGAGAGAGATACAACTGTTGAAGTCAAGCTCGAGCAGGCCTGCTGAAGATACAGTCACTCCCTTGCAACCCAGGGCTTTGAACTTCAGTTCTGTAGTTTACACTGAGGATAACCGGGGGAATATCGTGCCAAGCCATTCCCAGAATCATACTCCTGAGATACCCTCATCAGTTAGAGTATCAACTGTGAGAAGCTCAGGATATGCTTCAGGATATGGCCAAAACCCTCAGAACGGTAATGTATCTAATAATAATAATAATAATAATAATAATAATAATAATAATAATAATAATAATAATAATAATAATAATAATAATAATAATAATAATAATAATAATAATAATAATAATAATAATAATAATAATAATAATAATAATAATAATAATAATAATAATAATAATAATAATAATAATAATAATACCCTTACCGCTAACGATGTTGGATCTTTGCAGGATGCAGGAATGACATCAGCGTTGTCTAGAGAGCTTCAGAAGCTGAAAGACATGATATCCAGTGTACCTGGGGTGGTGCAGCCAATTCCTGAAGTATCCCAGGATAGCCACAGGATATCGCGGTTTGCATATCCCATTTGTGATGCTGAAATCCCAAAAAGATTTCAAACCCCCAATATGAAACTTTATGACGGAACTACGGATCCTGAGGAGCATATCGCCTAGTATAGGGAAAGGATGGAAATTATTCCTATCCCTCCAGATCTCAAGGAAGCATGCTTGTGCAAGGGTTTTGGCTCTACCTTAACAGGATCAGCCATGAAATGGCTGTTAAACGTTCATCCTCACTCAATTACTTCCTTTGCTCATTTAGTTAATTTATTTAATAGTCAATTTTCTTGCAGCCGGAGTTTTGAGAAACTAACCAGTGACCTTTACAGGATAACTCAAGGACCTCAGGGATCCTTGAGGGATTATGTGAATAAGTTTAGCCGGGAATCCTTAGATATCCCGCACCTTGATGTTGCAACAGTTGTGCAGGCTTTCAAGATGGGATTGCAGAAAGATTCTCAATTTTACCAGGATCTTGTAATGAATCCCTGCAGGAATCTAGATGAAGCTCGTAACAGGGCATTGAGATACATTCAGCTGGAGGATGACAAACAGATGCAAGAGAGAATGAATTCGTCCAGAACCTACGAGTCAACCAACAAGAAATCAGAATCCTCGTATAAACCATATCGCTCAAAGCCATATGGCCGAAATGATAGCAAAAAAGTCAATGCTGTTGAAGATGAGGATACTGAGGAGTATCCTGAGTTATCTGAATATTGTTTTTCTGTTAACATACCTGAATTGATGTATGCTATGCAGGGTTTAGGAGACAAAGCCAGATGGCCACGAAAGAACCAACATAAAGCTGATTGGAAAGACAAATCCAAGTGGTGTGCCTTCCACGAGGATTTTGGACATGTCACTGAGGATTGCATTGCTCTAAGAAAAGAAATAAGCTATCTCCTGAGGAATGGGTATCTAAAGGATCTGCTGGGAAAAAAGAAGAATAAAGGGCAGGTTCCTGAGAAGGATCTTGAACGAGCAGCATCACCCCCAGCAGATGCCAAAATAATTAACTTTATTTCAGGAGGATCCGATATTCGGGACTTCATATTCCGCAGCCAAGAGACATGCGAAGGAAGCTAAGGCAGAAAGAGGAGAAAAACCGACCAGGATGACGACGCTCACAACTGACAAACTGATCACTTTTGATAGTGATGACAGGGATACTGTTCAGAATCCTCACCATGATGCTCTAGTAATTACTTTATATGTCGCTAACCATTTTGTGCGCAGGATTCTGGTAGATAACGGCAGTTCCGTCAACATAATTCAGTTAGAGACTTTGAAAAGAATGAATGTATCTCCAATGGATATTACTTCAAAATCCACCGTGCTTGTTGGGTTCAGTGGAGAGGCCAGGAACACAGTGGGAGAGATAAAGTTACTAGTATATGTTGAAGGGGTCAATTCAATACAACGTTTCTGTGTGATGGACTCCCTATCCTGCTATAACATCATACGAGGCAGGCCATGGATTCATGATATGAAGGCTTTGCCATCAACTTATCATCAGTGCATCAAGATCCCTACCCCTTGGGGGGTTGTCAAGGTTAAGAGTGATCAGCGAGAGAATGTTACTCATCCTCAATGAAATCCTCAAGTAAGCCTAATGCAGCATAGCAATTAAAGATGCAGGCCTAGGATATCGTGGAGGCTTCGGAGCAGGATGTAAAGAAAATTATCCTGGATCAGGATAATCAGGATAATCCGGATATCTCAGTGCTCGTAGGAACCAATAACCCTCAGGATATTTAAAATCAATTGACTAACTTTTTGAAATGCAGGATGTCGACATTCGTGTGGAAACATGAGGATATGACAGGTATTTCCAAGGATATTATAACACATAAGCTTGGTATTGACAGGTCATTCAAGCCTGTCCAGCAGAAAAGAAGGAAGTTTGCTCCAGAATGAAACATAATTATTCAGGAAGAGGTTGAAAGACTATTGAAGTCCAAGATGATCAGGGAAGTCAAATTTCCCAAGTGGCTAGCAAATGTGGTTGTGGTTCAAAAGAAGAATGGGAAATGGAGAGTTTGTGTAGATTACACAGACTTGAACAAAGCATGTCCTAAAGACCCATTCCCTCTGCCTCATATAGACTTGATGGTGGATGCCACTGCCGGTCATGAAATGTTATGGATGCATCCTTAGGATTCCAGCAGATCCAAATGGAACCTTCAAACCAGGAGGATACTGCTTTCATGACACCAACATGTATTTACTCTTATACTGCTATGCCTTTTGGTTTGAAAAACGCAGGTGCGACGTACCAGAGATTGGTGAACATGATGTTTAAGGACAAACTGGGGGACACCATGGAGGTGTACATTGACGATATGGTAGTCAAATCCAAGAAGGCTGAGGATCATCTCCGGGATATTAAAGGAGCATTTGATATCCTGGACCAATACAACATGAAGCTAAATCCTGCTAAGTGCCATTTCGGAGTGGGGGCAGGAAAGTTCCTAGGATATATGGTGACTAAAAGAGGGATAGAGGCAAGCCTGGAGCAGATTAAAGCTATCTTAGATATTAAGTCACCTTCAAACATGAAGGATGTTCAACAACTAACAGGCCGAGTAGCAGCATTGAACAGATTTATTTCAAGATCCTCGGAAAAGTGCAAGGAATTTTGTGATATCCTCAAGAAGAATAAGAAGTTCGAATGGGGAGCAAAGCATGAAGCAGCCTTGCAGGATTTGAAGCAGTATCTTTCAACCGCACCCTTATTGATGAAGCCTGAGGATGGTGAACCATTATCCTTGTATCTTGTAGTATCAGGGAATGCAGTAAGTGCTGTCCTTGTAAAGGATCATGAAGCTCAGCAGTATCCTGTTTATTATGTTAGTAAAAGTTTATTAGATGCTGAAACTTTGTATTCTCATCTAGAAAAGTTAATATTAGCCCTAGTTATGGCATCGACAAAACTTAGACATTATTTTGAAACACATAGGATTCATGTTGAAACCAACTATCCTGTTAAAAATGTGCTTAGGAATCCCGAGATGTCAGGTAGGATGGCTAAGTGGTCGGTAAAATTAAGTGCATTTGATCTAGTATATGAACCTAGAAATGCTATAAAGTCTCAGGCTTTAGCTGACTTCGTGGCTAATTTCAGTAGTGATATCCAAAATGAAGTAGACCTAGAAGTACAACAGCTAGGAGAAAACTTAGAATCCTGGATATTATATACTGATGGTGCATCCAATGTAAGAGGTGTAGGTTTGGGTATACTACTAAAATCGCCACAGGGGGACATATTACCCCAGGCTATTAGATGTGAGTTTCCTGCCACTAATAATAAAGCAGAATATGAAGCTTTAATTGCAGGATTAGAATTGGCTAAGAGCATGAATATCAAGAGCCTACAAGTGTTTGTTGATTCTTTGTTAATCACTAATCATTTTAATGGATCTTATGCAGTAAAAGGTGAAAATTTGGCTGAATACCTTGAAATTGTCAAAAAATTAGTAGGATATTTCGATGTTTTTACACTTGAACAGGTACCAAGAGAGGACAATGCTGAAGCTGATGCCTTGGCAAATCTGGGATCATCAGTCAGGATACCAGAAGGGACCCAAATACCAATATTACATATCCTGTATCCTGCGACGGATCCTCAGGTTAAGGAGGTAGTAAGAGTTCAGGATCCTAGTGCTGAGTATCCTGAAGAGGATCCTAGATCCTGGACGGCTCCAATCACAAGGTATCACGATTTACTATTATAATTAACGTTTTATACAAGAAATCTCTTGCAGGCCCATATCTAAGGTGCTTGGTGTTTTGGTCAAAAATCAAGCCAAGATAATGTAACCAAACTTTCTGTTATGAGGTATGATGCTTGAATTGATAAAAAACAATGAGGATCACTCAGAAATGAATTGCATAAGTGACACAAAGATTTATACGAGGAAAAAGCCCTTGATCAATGAATGATCTCCGGCACAAAAAACCTCGGGTGATGGAAACTACCAATCACCAACTCAAATTAAACAATTAACGTGTTACAACTTCGGATGATAGCGAGCTAAGTACAAGGATCACTATAGTGTATCGTGTAAAAGTGTATGAAAAATGCTAAGTGTTTTGCCGAGAGCTGGTGAGTGCAGTTGTACGAGTGTGTGTAGCCAAAAATTAGCCAAGTGTTCTAAAAATAGCTCGCTATCCCCATAAAAATAGAAAATATCTAGCCTAACTAACTGTCCGCATTTCGTGCCTTCTCCCCACGTTCTCCATAACGTTCACAATGGTCAAAGTAAACAATCGTTAGTATAAGGATCCTTAGGATGATCCATGATCCTGACCCTGAACCACTTCTGAGGATCACTAATTGACACAGAAGTAAGGATCACCAAACAGGATAATAAGTGAGGATCACAGGTCATTAAGAAATCCTCCCCTAACAATTGCCCCGAAAATATAAGGAGTAATTATGTAAAATAAACGAGTTGTATTTTGTTGATCTTATCCGCAACTAGCTAACGGATAACTAGCCGTTGAACACGGACTAGCCGTTGCAAATCTGACGTCACTGAAGTGACCATCCTGCAAATCATCATTATAAATAGGAGTTAGAGATAGGATCAATTTGCATTTAAATCCAAGAGAAACTCCCTTTAAATTCTCATCCGAAGATCAATCAGGTATTCTATTTTCCTCTTCTTCCTTCTCTTACTCTGCTTTTCTTTCTTTACCATCGTCAAGAATGATGCTCCGAAACTCTCCCGCCAAGGATCACCAGAAGAACAGCCCTTTGAAGAGTCAAGGGATCATCAAAGATTCAGCGACTGAGAGGTGTTGCTTTACTGATCCACAAGTAGATAGGATCCGACACTGCTTTCCGACGAACACCTTCTTTAAACCTTTCGATCCTACTGTTCTGAGTAACTACATCTCTGAGACTTGGGTAGCTTTCAAGGTCACTCCTTTCATGATAGGATATTCGTATCCTTTCCCTGAATTCACCCAATCTTTCTTCTCCCTCACCGGCATCTCCTACATCCAAGCTATGCCGATGATCTGGAGGGTCTTATATACCCTTGAAAGGATCATCGAGCAGGAAGGGATTGACTTAGGGATGTCGGAACTGGCAGAGATATATGATCTCAAAACGTTTGGATCCCACCGATATTTGTTTAAACGAAAACCTGGTGAAGAACACCCCATTTTTAAAGCCACCAAGAATGATACAAACTGGAAACGACGCTTTTTCTTTGTCAGAAGAGATTCTATCCCAAATGGAAAGGATCTTCCAAGGAAGTGGACCACCCACGGTAGGATAGAGGATCCTGAGAAGGATCACCAGATAACCTTGCTTCTGTATAAGGATCACTAACCCCCTTTTGTTTCTGTTGTACAGCTGTCTCTGTTTCGCACCTTATACCATCACCTGCCACCAAGGAAAGGCTTGCTGCTTTCAAAAGACTTGATCCTGCAACAAGGTCATTCAAAACAAACACCCAGGATTCACAAGAGGTATCCTCAGGCTCAGTCACCATGTCAAGTAAGTATCCTGTTTTTGTATAGTTTAAGATTTAAATAAATAGCTAAATAGAAATAGGATAAGGATACTTATCTTGTTTTGAATGTGCAGGTGTCGGAAAATCCTCCAAGACTGCCTCCAAGTTCAGCCTCGCGGATCTTGATACTGTAAGGTCCACCAAGAAGAAGGCCACTGCAAGCCCGAGCGTCTCGATCCCCAAAGCACCCACCAAAGGAAGGGGTGGCAAAAAGAGGAAAAATTCTGAGGATCTACAAGGCCTGCCACTGATCCGCCACCAGTTCCTCGAATACTTCAACGACGTAAGGATCACTGATTCCGCTTAAATATCTTGCTTATATGAGGATCACCTGATCTTGAACTGCCTTGTCTTTTTTGCAGAAATTTGCTAGGATTGAAGACTACGTGGGGAGTGTGGAGGAGCTGGACAAGAAGATTGCTGACCTCCAACAAGTTGCAGTGCTCAAGGATCACAAGATCGCTGATCTAGAAAAAGCCCTCCAAGCTGCCAGGACCGAAACAGCCAAAATCCTGATTGACATCGACTACGAGAAGCACGAAATCATGGAAGGTGCAAAGGTCTCTGCTGCCATCACAATGTACAAGACAAAACCGCAGATGGCCCAGGAAGCCCAAGATCCTGACTTCGACAGAAGCAGCTGGGATGTTGAAGGCTGGATGGCGGGGCTAGCTGATCTGGAAGATGAGGAGGAGGCTGAGGAGATCCTAACGATCGAGGCTGGAGGCAGTGGGAAGGATCAGGTGAAGGATATTGGAGCCGGAGAGGATGAAGACGCAGCGAAGGTGTAGGCTGCATGATTGGGCAATGATGGACACTTCTAGACATAGCCGGAGCCCAATTTTTTAGGTTTGGTGGTAGTTTTTTTGTGGTTGTGATGTTTTTAAAACAATTATGGTCTGTATTTGAACAATAGGTTTTAGGGTTAAGGATCTAGGATCCTGCGAACAATAGGTAGGATTACAAATGGTGGAGGGATCCTCTGTTTGGGGGATGAAGCCATAGTGATCCTGCCGCCTTTAATTTCCTGCACTTGCTATAACCGCATAAACAATGGACACCCGTTGCCAACCCATGTGGACGGGCCACGTTTTGCTGGTAGAAACGTGGGTTGGCAATTTTGACAACCTTAAATGGTTAAACTTTTGTTAATAAAATAACTTTAACTTTTTTGGCTTATTTTGTGTTGATATCCTTGTTAACATTTTTCTTTCCAACTGTTGTTATGTTTATTTTGTTGATACTTATCAAGCCTTGAAAAATTAAAATTTATCCAAAAAGTTGAGGATATGATCAAGGATCACATATCCCATAGCCGATAAACTTCAAAAAGCGGTAAAGTTTAAGAAGCATAAGTTCAGTTGTCAAGGTATAAGGGTTATTCAAATAAACAATGGATAAAATCAAAATAGTTAAGGATCATAGTTGAGGATCCAAGTTAGGATCCTAACCCTTAATTCTATAACCAGGATAACCATAAGACGAACCTTATGAAAAGGTGATTAAGGATCCTTAAATGTTTGGCTTCAAACACCTGAAATAGGATACAACTTGGGACTAAGCCAATATGAGATAAAAGTTAGCAACTGGGGACAAGCCCAAGGATAACTGGGGACAAGCCCAAGGATCGTATGTAAACTGGAGTATGGCCCTCACTGGCGACTATCCAAACTTAGTGACATGAAGATGCCAAAACCTTAGCTAACGTGAAAAAGTTAGAAACCGTAGGAACAGATGTATGGTACGTCTACCATTATACGTAGGATCCTAGGTATAGCCAGTACAATGGAATTATCAGCCCCTAAAGCGAGTACTGGTCCCACTGCCATGAACTATACCAGGATCATCGTGCGCTACTAGCGAAATTGGGGTCAAGCCCAAATAACTGGGGTCAAACCCAAGTAACTGGTTGTTTTTGTGGATAACCATCCCTTTGCTAAGGATACCTGAACCTTCAAAACTCAGAATCACGTGAAAGGTGGATAAAGGATGCGGGATCCTTATCCTTATACGAGAATATAAGAGAATGAAATAGTTTGAGATTAGAATGTTACCAAAATAAGGATCATCTCTGCTCCAAGGATCCTTTAAGGATACTTATCACGTGAGGATCATGGATCCTTATCACATGAAGTACTTCTTCAAATGGACAGCGTTCCAGGCTCTAGGTAGCAAATCACCTTCCATTGTTAGCAATCGATATGCCCCCTTCCTGCCTCAGCTTCAATCAAGTAAGGGCCTTCCCATTTTGGTGCCAACTTTCCATCAGCAGGATTGGTGGTATTCTGAAATGCTTTCCTTAGTACCATATCACCAACTTGGAATTTTCTGATCCTGACATTTTTGTTGTAGGCTCCAGCGATCCTTTGCTGATAACTGGCCATCCTTATCCTTGCCAAATCCCTGATTTCTTCTATAGTATCCAGGTCTTGAACCAAGTTCTCATCATTTTCCTCAGGATCACGAATACTTGTTCTAGCAGTTGGAACCACCATTTCTGTAGGGATCACTGATTCTACCCCAAATACCAAAGCTTCAGCCTCTATCCACTTGGAGAAGTAATCAGTCATAGCAAGCATGAATACTTTCCCACCAGGTGCCTTAGGGAGCTTACCAACTATATCCATACCCCATCTCATAAATGTCCAAGAGGAGGATATAGGATGCAAAAATTCAGCCGGTTGATGAAGGATATTGCTGTGTCTTTGACAAGGATCACACTTCTTAGCATACTCCACAGCATCCCTCTTCATAGTTGGCCAATAGTATCCTGTCCTCAGGATCCTTGAGAATAATGCCCTGCCCCCAGTGTGGTTTCCACAATCTCCTTCATGGAAATCCTTTAGGACCTCTTGGATTTCAGGATCCTCAATGCATCTTAAATATGGTCCTGCAAGAGATCGTTTATACAACATATTGTTTAATATTGTGAATTGAGATACCTTGATTTTGAAAGCCCTAGGGTTTTCTCCTGTAGGAATCTCTCCATGTTGTATGTATCTCATGATTGGGAGAATCCATGATCCTGAATGAGATTGAGTATCATCACTAGGGATGATTGTAGAATCCTCTCCTATCTCCATAGCACACGATCCTCGATGGTAGGGGTCAGGATATGAATAATGGGGATACTTATATCCTCCGGGGTCTTCAAAGATGATCCTAGATTAGCCAATGCATCAGCTTCTGTATTCTCCTCCCTCGGTACATGTGTCAAACTAAAGGAAACAAAAGAGAGTGCCAATTCTTTGACTATCTCCAAATATTTGGTTAGCTTTTCACCTTTAACAGCATAGGATCCATTAAAGTGATTAGTGATTAATAATGAATCTACATGTACCTCAAGATACCTGATCCTCATATGCTTAGCGATTTGCAAACCGGCTATCAAGGCTTCATATTCAGCCTCATTGTTAGTAGTTTGGAACTCACAAGCTATGGAGTGAGGTATTATGTCCCCCTTGTGGCGATTAGTAGTATTCCAAGCCCTGTTCCATTGACATTTGAGGATCCATCAGTATAGAGTATCCAAGGATCCCTGGTCTCCTCTAGCTGCTGGACTTCTAATTCAGCTTCCTCTTGCAAATCACTACTGAAATATGCCACAAAGTCAGCTAATGCTTGGGATTTAATGGCTGTCCTAGGCTCATATCTTATATCATAAGCACTAAGCTTCACTGCCCACTTAGCCATCCTTCCTGACATTTCAGGTTTCCTGAGAACATTCTTAATTGGAAAATTAGTTTTAACAATAATGGCATGAGTTTCAAAATAATGTCTCAACTTAGTAGATGCCATAATTAATGCAAGGATAAGTTTTTCTAAGTGTGAATACCTGGATTCAGCATCAAGTAAACTCTTACTTACATAATAGACAAGATGTTTGTACCTTCGTGATCCTTAACAAGGACGGCACTTACTGCTTTCGAGGATACCGCTAGATATAAGGATAACACGTCTCCTTTTTCTGGTTTCATCAAGGCAGGAGCCGAGGACAAGTAATCCTTGAGAGCTTTGAGGGCATTTTCATGCTTTTCAGTCCAATCAAACTTTTTGTTTTTCCTCAAGATATCATAGAACTCTTTACATTTCTCTGAGGATTTGGATATGAATCTGTTTAAAGCTGCAATCCTGCCTGTCAGCCTCTGAACATCCTTAGCATTGGCATGGGATCTGATGTTTATTAATGCTTTGATTTGCTCTGGACTGGCTTCAATGCCTCTCTTTGTCACCATATATCCTAAGAATTTACCTGCTTTAACACCAAAGTGACATTTTGAAGGATTAAGTTTCATGTTATATCTATCAAGGATATTGAATGCTTCCTCCAAGTCTCTCATGTGATCCTCAGCCTTTTTGGATTTTACCACCATATCGTCTATATAAACCTCCATAGTGTGTCCAATCTGATCCTTGAACATCATATTCACTAGCCTTTGATAAGTTGCACCTGCATTTCTTAGTCCAAATGGCATAGCAATATAACAGTATATACCAGTTGGAGTCATAAAGGCTGTATCCTCTTGATCAGATGGTTCCATCTGAATTTGTTGAAATCCAGATGAAGCATCCATAAAAGTTAACAGTTCATGACCCGCGGTTGCATCCACCATGGAGTCAATGTGGGGTAATGGGAAAGGATCCTTGGGACATGCCTTATTTAAGTCAGTAAAATCGACACATACCCTCCACTTTCCGTTTTTCTTTTGAACAACAACCACATTGGCCAACCATCTTGGATACTTGACCTCTCTAATCATACCTGCTCGGAGTAATTTTTCTACCTCCTCCTGGATAATGGCATTTCTTTCTGGTGCAAACTTCCTCCTCTTTTGATGGATTGGTTTGAAGGACCTGTCAATGCCAAGTTTGTGAGTGATTATATCTTTAGATATACCTGTCATGTCTTCGTGTTTCCATGCAAAGGTAGTTTTCCTCCTTTTGAGGAAGGATATGAGGTCTTCTTTCATTCCGCCAAGGATCCCTGATCCTATGTAAACTTTGGACTCAGGATCATCAGGATCCATAAGGATTTCTACTACATCCTGCTCTCTTGCCTCCAAGACATCCCTTGGAGGATGCTTTAATTGCTATTGCTCCCTTGACTTTGAGGCTGGTTTCATTGACGAGGTGTAGCAGTTTTTAGCTTCTTGCTGATCACTATCAATCTTCACTATCCCCCAAGGACTAGGGAGCTTCACACATTTATGATAAGTGGATGGGATTACCTTCATATCATGTATCCAAGGCCTGCCAAGGATAACATTACAACAAGATAAACAGTCAATAACGCAAAACTTTTGGTAGGAATGCAGCCCTTCAATATAAATTGGGAGTTTAATGTCCCCCAGAGTATTCTTAGTCTCGCCACTGAATCCCACGAGCACAGAGGATCTTGGTATGATATCGGATTCAGGGATATTCATCTTCTTAAGAACATCAAGCTGGATGATATTCACAGAGCTTCCTCCGTCTATAAGGATCCTGCGAACAAAATGGTTAGAAATAAAAAGAGTGATAACCAAACCATCGTGATGAGGATCCTGAATGTCAACACAATCATCCTCATCAAAAGTAATGACTTTTCCTTCGGAGATGTCACACCCCCAAATTCCACCTGCGGAGTATCACCGCTTGGGAGCGTGACTGACCAGGATCAAGCCACCAATCATATCCAACATGTAATTAATATCAAGTATAATAAATGTAAACCAATTATTCAATACGATAGGTGTTCAAAACATAATCTTAGTTTCAAAGTATAGCGGAAGCATAAGTATGAAAACCCAATGTGTAACATAAGTTCAAATGTTTAAATGTTTTAACATGGCATCCACGATCCATGCTCCACAACGACCTGCTCCTCCCTGTGCAAGCTCCATGTATCTAACGACCTGCAAGGCATGCAGCAACGAGTCAACAACTAGTTAAGCGAGTTCACAGTTAACAGTTCAGTAATAGTATAATGTGAGTAATAGTATGTTCGTTCGTTAAGTCATGTATCGTATTAGTTTCCATCGCGGCCTCCCAGGCAGGTATGCGAAGATATTAGGGGATGTTCATCCCGTGTATTCTAGACTAGGTTTATCTGTATCGCGGCCTACCAGGCAGGTGTGCGAAGATTAGTAAATTTCAGTTCGCGGCCTTCCTAAGGCAGGTGTGCGAAGTCAGTCATAATATCGCGGCCAACCCTTGGCAGGTGTGCGAAGATCAGTTCAATAAGTGTTACTAGTCTAGTCGTAGTTCTATCAGCGAAGTATATACAATAGATCATCAAATCCCATTCCCACCCGGGAACCCCATGCCTTGGCTGTGTGAACTCACCTTGGTTTGCTCGGTATGTTATTGCTTCTAGGGTTTAGTAGTGTTTAAGTCCGCTACTCACGACCTAATGTATATTGTACATAAACCCAAGATAAGTGTTGACGTTCAATTAGGTTTTACAGGTTCTTGCTGTTCAACAATCACTTACAGAATTATAACAGTCACTTACAGAATTATATCGCATAACTTACAGATTCATATCACACAGTAGCATGCAATTATTGTGTCATACAGTAACATGTAGCATATCAGTCAGTATCACATAATCGCTTACAGTAATAGCCAATAGCATGCAGTAGTATGCGGTAGTAATAGACAATACAGAACTCCGAGCATGCACCATTACAAAAGTTCAGATCATGATGTAACATGCATTCAATCTTCGGACAAAGCTACTACAAAACTCTGACCCCACTTGTATCCTCTCAAAAAGTCGGACTAGGGTAGTAAAGGCACAAACTCGGATATGATAACACATTAATAAAGCTCGGATAGGTTTTGGTTCCCAAAACTCGGACTAGGTGATCTTATGTATGAAATTCGGACTAAGGGGGTTGGGGCCTTAAAGTTCGGACCACCCCCTTGCTTACCAAACTCGGACCCCTTGTTAGATTCATGAAACTCGGTCATATGGTCCCCCTAAACTCGGACCATCATGCCCTCACTAAACTCGGTCATGTGTTACACATAAAACTCGGATAGGACTTGAATAATAAACCTCAGACATCCCTATTATGCACCAAAAGTCGGACCAAAGGAAACATGGGTAAAAACTCGGACCCTAGGTCATTAAACTCGGACCTGATGGGTGGGTTAAGAACTCGGATGGCTTCCCTAATGTAAAACTCGGACTAGGGCTGCCCATTAAAGCTCGGACCTACATGTTTCATTAACAAAGGTCGGACTTCTTCCATTCATTAAAACTCGGACAAAAAGGGGTTTCAAAAGTCGGACCTTAGCTTAGCAAGAACTCGGACCTAGCATGTTATTCAAAACTCAGACAAACAAACAATCATACGCGTGAATAAGCATGTTCAATGTAATCGTAGCAGTTACGTTTCATAGTTTCTACGATCCAGAAAACCCTAGTTACATACATTCACAATGCAGGATCAATCAATCAATCGATACATAACAACAACAGTCATCAGAGGATCAATCTACCAAGCATACCCTAATCATCATCATTATTTCAATAATCAAGATTGAATTCAGTAAATACAGGACCATCATATCAAGAACTAGGGTTTGCAAGAATTACAAGAATCATGAATTCATATCAATCAAATAATCAACAAACAGTCATTAACAATTACCTTGTGTTGATCCTAGAGAAAGAGAGGAAATCAAACTTGTGATGTCTTGCCAATGATTTGGTGATGATTGCCAGAGAATTGTGAACTACGTGCTTGGATTTTTGTGTGTGTGGTTTAGTGAAGGATTAGGGTTAAGTATAATTGAATTTTCACTAATTACTCAATACACCCTGAATAATTATATTTTACACAAGCATACCATCTTACAAGCATTTCACAGTTTCACCACCAAGTTCACATAATTGACAAGTCTATCACAATTAATCAAACAATCGTGCACAATCACACAATACGATTTATTGCATCAAAACGTATACCATTCCATAGCAATAAATTGTGCAAATAATCAACTACACGAACAATGAACGTGCAATAAATACGAAATAGAAATCTTGGAAATTCGAGTTGTCACATTATCCCCAACTTAAAAGAAATTTCGTCCCGAAATTTGGTACGCACTCACTGAGAAAGCTAGGTAAGTTATATCGTTCACTGGTTTTCCTGGGGTGTCACATCATCCCCCCGTTGATTTGGAATTTCGTCCCGAAATTCAGTAGTAGTAGCTTCAGTCTCAGTAGTGGATACATTGGTTCCGAATAACTGGGGGTACTTTTCTTTCATTTGGTCTTCGCGTTCCTAGGTGTACTATGGGCCACGTCGGGAGTTCCAACGAACACGAACAAGAGGGATTCTCTTGTGTTTGAGGACCTTAACATCCCGGTCCGTGATTTCAACTGGTTCCTCGACGAACTGCAACCGCTCGTCGATAGTGAGTTCCTTAAAAGGAATGATAAGGGTCTCATCTGATAGGCACTTCTTCAGACTCGACACGTGAAATACATTGTGAACTGCACCGAGTTCAGCTGGTAGGTTCAGTCTGTAGGCTACTGGGCCTATTCTTTCAGTGATTTCAAACGGTCCAACATACCGTGGATTGAGTTTGCCTCGTTTACCAAATCGAACCACACCCTTCCAGGGTGAGACTTTAAGTAAAACCCGGTCCCCGACCTGAAATTCCAACGGTTTCTTACGCTTATCCGCGTATGCTTTCTGACGGTCGCGTGCTGCCGCCATGCGTTGTCGTATTTGTGCAATCTTTTCTGTGGCGTCCACTACAATCTCTGGACCCGTAATCTGACTATCCCCCACCTCTGCCCAACAGAGAGGTGACCGGCATTTACGTCCGTACAATGCCTCGAATGGAGCGGCTTGTATGCTGGTGTGATAACTGTTATTATACGAAAACTCCACCAAAGGGAGATGCTTTTCCCAGCCGTTGCCGAAATCTATAACACATGCCCGAAGCATGTCTTCAAGAGTCTGGATCGTTCGCTCAGACTGCCCATCCGTCTGAGGATGATATGCTGTGCTCATGTCTAATCGTGAGCCGAAAGATTTGTGCATCGCTTGCCATAGCTCTGACGTGAATCGTGCATCCCAATCCGAAATAATGGAGGCAGGCACCCCGTGCCTCGAAACAACTTCTTTAAGATAGATGTCTGCGAGAGTGGAGAACTTATCTGTTTCCTTTATAGCTAGGAAGTGTGCAGACTTGGTGAGTCGATCCACGATCACCCATATGGTATCATTCCCACGCTGGGATCTAGGTAGGCCTGTAACAAAATCCATGGAAATTTCTTCCCATTTCCACTGTGGTATCCTGGGTTGTTGAAGTAGGCCCGCTGGTTTTTGATACTCCACTTTGACTTTTGCACATGTCAAACACTTGCCAACGTAAGTCGCTATGTGGGCCTTCATGCTAGGCCACCAATAAGTAGTTCTGATGTCGTGGTACATTTTGTCCGACCCTGGATGTACCGAGTAGCGAGACTTGTGTGCTTCGTCCATCACAAGCTCTCGTAAACCGCCATAAAGTGGGACCCAAATACGCCCCGTTACATAGTAGGCGCCGTCTTCCTTTTGTTCCATTCGTTGCCTTGAACCGCGTAAGGCTTCAGCCATGACGTTTTCGGGTTTCAATGCTTCTATCTGAGCAGCTCGTATCTGTGCAGGAAGACTGGACTGAATAGTAAGCTGTAGCGCTCGCACGCGCTTAGGTAGGGTGTCCTTTCGACTGTGGGCGTCGGCCACAACATTGGCCTTGCCTGGATGACACTTGATGGCGCATTCGTAGTCGTTCAGTAGTTCAACCCATCTCCGCTGACGCATGTTCAAATCCTTTTGCTTAAGAATATGCTCGAGACTCCTGTGATCGGTGTAAATCGTGCACCTGGTACCGTACAGGTAGTGTCGCCATATCTTAAGCGCGAAAACAACAGCTCCCAGCTCTAAATCACGCGTCGTGTAATTCCGTTCATGAATCTTGAGTTGCCGCGAAGCGTAAGCAATAACCTTATCCCGTTGCATCAATACGCAACCAGACCCTGTATCGATGCGTCACAATAAACCACGAAGTCCTCTGTGCCCTCCGGCAATGAGAGAATAGGTGCACTGCAAAGCCTATCCTTTAGGTATTGAAAAGCGGTCTCTTGGGAATCTCCCCAACGGTAGGTGACACCTTTCTGTGTCAGCATAGTAAGCGGCTGCGCGATCTTTGAAAAGTCTTTAATGAATCGTCTGTAATACCCCGCCAAACCCAAGAATTGGTGTATTTCCGTTGGTGTACGCGGTGCAGGCCAGTTCCTGATCGAATCTACCTTGGATGGATCGACATGAATCCCATCCCTGTTCACCACATGGCCTAGAAAGTGGACTTCACGAAGCCAGAAGTCGCATTTTGAAAACTTGGCATACAGTTGCTCCCTTCGAAGAAGTTTCAAGATAAGACGTAAGTGCTGCTCGTGCTCCTCCTGACTCTTGGAGTAGATCAGAATGTCGTCGATGAAGACAATGACGAACTTGTCAAGATAGGGTTTGCACACCCTGTTCATAATATCCATGAAGACTGCAGGCGCGTTCGTAAGCCCGAATGGCATAACAAGAAACTCGTAGTGACCGTAGCGAGTTCTGAATGCGGTTTTGGAGACGTCCTCATCCCGGACCCTCAGCTGATGGTAACCTGACCTCAAGTCTATCTTGGAGTAATAACACGACCCTTGCAACTGGTCGAATAAGTCGTCTATGCGCGAAAGAGGATAACGGTTCTTCACCGTCACCTTGTTCAGTTCACGGTAGTCGATGCACATTCTGAACGTGCCATCTTTCTTTTTCACAAATAGTACTGGAGCTCCCCAAGGCGAAGAGCTTGGACGAATGAAGCCCTTATCCAAGAGCTCTTGTAGTTGCTTCGAAAGTTCTTCCAGTTCAGTTGGAGCTAAACGATACGGTGCGCGAGCTATAGGTGCTGCTCCGGGAGCTAGTTCAACTTGAAACTCGACCTGGCGATGAGGCGGTAGACCAGGTAAATCTTCTGGAAACACTTGAGGAAATTCTCGTACAACTGGAATATCCTCTACTCTTTTCTCTTTCGTTGCTGCATCAGTAACTAGTGCCAAAATAGCCGTATGACCCTTTCGTAAACATTTCTGAGCCTTCAAGAATGAGATGATGCCAACCACAGCACCACTCTTGTCGCCTTGAACTTCGAGAGGTTCCTTTCCCGTACGAGGAATACGAATGATCTTCTCCTTACATAGAATCTCTGCCTGCTGCTTGGATAACCAATCCATGCCGATGACGATGTCGAAACTACCCAGAACTATAGGAATAAGGTCGATGGAGAAGTTCTGACCAGCTAAGACAATGCTACAACCCTTAACTATCTGTGTGGCCTCTACACTTTTACCGTTTGCTAACTCTACAACATGCTTGGTGTTTAGGGGTGTTGGTGTACGTTTTAACAATTTACTCATTTTCAAAGACATATAACTCGTATCCGCACCCGAATCAAACAAAACAGTAACATAAATATCATCGAGAAGAAACTTACCCATAACAACGTTGGGATCGTTCCTTGCGTCGCCCTGACCTAGCACGAACATACGACCACGAGCTTCGTTGCCATTGTTGTTGTTGTTTCCCCCGTTGTTGTTGTTGTTGTTCCCGTTGCCCTGGTTGTTGTTGTTGCGATTCTAGTTCTGGTTCAGTTGAGGGCAATCACGCTTGTAGTGACCTTCAGCCCCACACTGGAAACATCCCCGGTTTCCACGCTGTGGCTGCTGGTGCTGGTTCTGTGGAGCTGGCGGTGGGAGTTGCTGGTTCTGATTTGCTGGCCGAGAGCTTCTACAATCCTTAGCCTCATGACCCATCTTGAGGCACCTTTGACAACGTTCCCTGCGACATCTTCCGCTGTGGTGTCTGTTGCACTTATTACACAGTGGGTGAATTCCCCGATATCCACCCTGCCCCTGACTGCCAGATGATTGCTGACTCGGATTCTGGTAGTCATTTGTCTTGCGCTGCTGAGACTGAACAGAAACTGATCCCTTGCTGGAATCCCCCTCCCATTTTCTCTTGTTGTCACTGGGAGTAGCAGAAGTAGTGACAGCAGTAGTGGTAGCCTTGACACGTTTTGGCAGCCTGTTCTGGTCCACTGCCTGATCTGTAATACGATGAGCAAGGCGCTGAATGGCCTGGATATTATCAAGATTAGCCGATGTCACGTGGCTCTGGATCTCTGGCGCTAACCCCTTGAGATACAACTCAATACGCTTGTAAGGAGGGTCCACCATAGTTGGACACAGCACGACCAACTCATTCGACCGTTTAGTATAGGCTTCGATCTCTGACCCAACCATTTTCAAGTGATACAGTTCATCTTCCAGCTTGTGAATGTCTTCACGAGTGCAGTACTCCCTTTTGATCAATTCTTTGAAATCATTCCAATGGTGGCATTAGCAGCTGCCAACCCTAGGATCTGTACTTGCGCGTTCCACCAAGTCAACGCGATTCCTTCCAAAGTGCCAGTGGCGTACTTAACCCTGCGAGCCTCAGGGCATTCACACATTTCGAACACGGATTCTAGCTTCTCGAACCAATGGAGGAGTCCCACTGCCCCCTCGGTGCCACTGAAAGTACTTGGACGACAGTCCATGAAGTTCTTGAAAGTGCAGACAGGCTGCTGCGCGTGTTGACCTATTGTGTACGAATAGGACAAATTTAAATACGAGAGTTAATGTAAGATCTAAAGATCCTAGTGTGTCTATACTGCAGGATATACTACCTGCTTGTGCAGCTGCAAGTGCCGCAGCAACTTGAGCTTGAACGAGAGCCTCTAGCTGGGCTTGAGTCATGTTGATTCGTCCGGCCATTGATCTTCACATCAAAGGCAACATAAGTGAGAAAGGTTCGTGAATAGTGGGATGACAGAAGAGTGTAAGCACATAGGTGTTCTCAAGCAATAACATGTAGGTGAGCAAAGTAATGTAAGCATACTACGAGCAAAGTTCTATGCAATTCTAGCATGTAGGAAATAAACATAAACCTTATTACCTAGGATGTTGAGTCTTGCACGTGGAGCGAAGCGTCGTTGTGGATCGTTGAGAGCACTGTACTGGTTATAGTCTGGTTTTAATAAAAACGTTTTCCCATATTAAAACCAAGTTCTCTATAACCAATGGCTCTGATACCAATCTGTCACACCCCCAAATTCCACCTGCGGAGTATCACCGCTTGGGAGCGTGACTGACCAGGATCAAGCCACCAATCATATCGAACATGTAATTAATATCAAGTATAATAAATTTAAACCAATTATTCAATACGATAGGTGTTTAAAACATAATCTTAGTTTCAAAGTATAGCGGAAGCATAAGTATGAAAACCCAATGTGTAACATAAGTTCAAATGTTTAAATGTTTTAACATGGCATCCACGATCCATGCTCCACAACGACCTGCTCCTCCCTGTGCAAGCTCCATGTATCTAACGACCTGCAAGGCATGCAGCAACGAGTCAACAACTAGTTGAGCGAGTTCACAGTTAACAGTTCAGTAATAGTATAATGTGAGTAATAGTATGTTCGTTCGTTAAGTCATGTATCGTATTAGTTTCCATCGCGGCCTCCCAGGCAGGTATGCGAAGATATTAGGGGATGTTCATCCCGTGTATTCTAGACTAGGTTTATCTGTATCGCGGCCTACCAGGCAGGTGTGCGAAGATTAGTAAATTTCAGTTCGCGGCCTTCCTAAGGCAGGTGTGCGAAGTCAGTCATAATATCGCGGCCAACCCTTGGCAGGTGTGCGAAGATCAGTTCAATAAGTGTTACTAGTCTAGTCGTAGTTCTATCAGCGAAGTATATACAATAGATCATCAAATCCCATTCCCACCCGGGAACCCCATGCCTTGGCTGTGTGAACTCACCTTGGTTTGCTCGGTATGTTATTGCTTCTAGGGTTTAGTAGTGTTTAAGTCCGCTACTCACGACCTAATGTATATTGTACATAAACCCAAGATAAGTGTTGACGTTCAATTAGGTTTTACAGGTTCTTGCTGTTCAACAATCACTTACAGAATTATAACAGTCACTTACAGAATTATATCGCATAACTTACAGATTCATATCACACAGTAGCATGCAATTATTGTGTCATACAGTAACATGTAGCATATCAGTCAGTATCACATAATCGCTTACAGTAATAGCCAATAGCATGCAGTAGTATGCGGTAGTAATAGACAATACAGAACTCCGAGCATGCACCATTACAAAAGTTCAGATCATGATGTAACATGCATTCAATCTTCGGACAAAGCTACTACAAAACTCTGACCCCACTTGTATCCTCTCAAAAAGTCGGACTAGGGTAGTAAAGGCACAAACTCGGATATGATAACACATTAATAAAGCTCGGATAGGTTTTGGTTCCCAAAACTCGGACTAGGTGATCTTATGTATGAAATTCGGACTAAGGGGGTTGGGGCCTTAAAGTTCGGACCACCCCCCTTGCTTACCAAACTCGGACCCCTTGTTAGATTCATGAAACTCGGTCATATGGTCCCCCTAAACTCGGACCATCATGCCCTCACTAAACTCGGTCATGTGTTACACATAAAACTCGGATAGGACTTGAATAATAAACCTCAGACATCCCTATTATGCACCAAAAGTCGGACCAAAGGAAACATGGGTAAAAACTCGGACACTAGGTCATTAAACTCGGACCTGATGGGTGGGTTAAGAACTCGGATGGCTTCCCTAATGTAAAACTCGGACTAGGGCTGCCCATTAAAGCTCGGACCTACATGTTTCATCAACAAAGGTCGGACTTCTTCCATTCATTAAAACTCGGACAAAAAGGGGTTTCAAAAGTCGGACCTTAGCTTAGCAAGAACTCGGACCTAGCATGTTATTCAAAACTCAGACAAACAAACAAGCATACGCGTGAATAAGCATGTTCAATGTAATCGTAGCAGTTACGTTTCATAGTTTCTACGATCCAGAAAACCCTAGTTACATACATTCACAATGCAGGATCAATCAATCAATCGATACATAACAACAACAGTCATCAGAGGATCAATCTACCAAGCATACCCTAATCATCATCATTATTTCAATAATCAAGATTGAATTCAGTAAATACAGGACCATCATATCAAGAACTAGGGTTTGCAAGAATTACAAGAATCATGAATTCATATCAATCAAATAATCAACAAACAATCATTAACAATTACCTTGTGTTGATCCTAGAGAAAGAGAGGAAATCAAACTTGTGATGTCTTGCCAATGATTTGGTGATGATTGCCAGAGAATTGTGAACTACGTGCTTGGATTTTTGTGTGTGTGGTTTAGTGAAGGATTAGGGTTAAGTATAATTGAATTTTCACTAATTACTCAATACACCCTGAATAATTATATTTTACACAAGCATACCATCTTACAAGCATTTCACAGTTTCACCACCAAGTTCAAATAATTGACAAGTCTATCACAATTAATCAAACAATCGTGCACAATCACACAATACGATTTATTGCATCAAAACGTATACCATTCCATAGCAATCAATTGTGCAAATAATCAACTACACGAACAATGAACGTGCAATAAATACGAAATAGAAATCTTGGAAATTCGAGTTGTCACAGGAGACACTGGATGTTCGAATGGGTCTATCTCCATTATCCATCTTGGTTTCCTTTGCATGTCTTTTAGCTGCAGCGAAGGATGTTCCACAAATGTCTGATCCTCCAGAAATAAAGTTTATGACTTGTGCATCTGCTGGAGGGGCTGGAGCTTTCTCTGGGATCCTCTCAGGATCCTGAGTTCTTGACTTCATTCTTCCCAATAACTCTTTCAAGTGCCCCTTGCTCAACAAGTATCCAATTTCCTTTCTCAGTGCGATGCAGTCTTCTGTGAGATGCCCAAAATCTTCATGGTATGCACACCACTTTGACTTATCTTTAGTTGCAGCTGGTCTGTCATTTTTCCTGGGCCATCTAGCTTTATCACCTAAATTCTGCATCACAAGGATTAGTTCATTGTTATCAATGAAAAAAAATATTCAAAAATTGGAGGATAATCCTCATCATCCTCTTCTTGATCAACAGCATGCACATTCTGGTTATCAGATTTGTTGTAGGATCTGAACTTGTTGTTCTTGAATGAGGATCCTTGCTTCTCTTGCTTTGAGGATCCTGCTAACCTCTCCTGGATCCTCTTGTCATCCTCTAGCGGGATGAACCTAAGTGCCCGGTTCTTACCTCATCTAGGTTCCTGCATGGTGTCATAACAAGATCATCATAGAATAATGAATCCCTAAGCAATCCCATTTTAAAAGCTTCAACAGCCGTAGCTATATCCAGGTTAAGAATATCCAAGGATTCTTTACTAAATTTAGTGATATAATCCCTTAATGATTCATTATGACCCTGGGTTATCCTATACAGATCACTAGTTAAACGCTCAAATTTTCTACTACAAGAAAACTGATTATTAAACAGGTTAACTAGATTAGCAAACGAGGTAATAGAGTAAGGGGGAAGACTTAGAAGCCATTTAAGAGCCGATCCAGTAAGAGTGGATCCAAATCCCTTGCACAGACATGCTTCCATTAACCTTTCTGGGATGGGATTGATCTCCATCCTTTCCCTATATTGTGCTATGTGTTCTTCAGGATTTGTTGAACCATCACACAACTTCATGGTTGGCACGTGGAGCCTCTTGGGTATCTCAGCATCACAGATGGTTGTGCAAAACGAGATATCTTATGGCTCCCATCTGCAATCTCCGGGATAGGCTTGACCACTCCTGGGACACTTGATATCATATCCTTTAACTTTTGCAATTCTCTGGCCATGGCATGATTGATACCTGTATCCTGCATAAGGCCATGGTTAGTAGTATAAGAATTATTGAAAGTGTTACCTCCCATTGGGTTTAAATTAGGAACAGCGGACGTGAATCCATATTGTTGAGACTCCGGAATGATCGAAGGACCAGTAGAAGCAATGGTCTACATTGGAATAAAATCTTCCTGATGTATATCTGAACTCCCTGATTACAGACTCCTTAAGGATCCCGGAATCTAGAAGGATCCATGGAACTGAGAGGATCCTTGAACTTGAGAGGATCCTGGGACATAGGAGGATCCTTGAACCTGCGAGGGTCCTTGAACCTGAGAGGATCCTGGGACATAGGAGGATCCTTGAACCTGAGAGGATCTTGGGACATAGGAGGATCCTTGAACCTGCGAGGATCATTGAAACGGCCAGAACACTTGAATCTGCTGCGCTCCTGAGTATCCTCCTGAGCTAGTGAAGGATCCTATATGCTGAGGATGGGATCCTACTGGTTGGAAGTATGACCCTGAAGCCTGAGTTATTACTGATGATCCGTAATGCACTCCTCTTGGTCCTCCCACATATTGAACGTCTGGAACCACTGAAGGCTGAGAAGTTATAACCGGAGTATCGAAATTCAAACATCTGGGCATCAATGGAGAATGATCCTCTGCCGATCTCTTCTATTTCTTGATGTCTCCAATTTCTCTAAGAATCCTTTCATTGGTCTTATCATGCTGCTGTATATGCTCCTTCATCTGCAAAATCAGAGTAAATAAGTCACTAGTAGTAGGAGTATAAGAAGCAGAAGAAGTTGGAGGTTTTGAGAAAATGGGAGTTGGTTTCTTCTCAGTATTTTTCTGAGATCCAGAAGGTGGTGGAGGCAAAGGTGGAATGCCCTGTGATGAGTTGACCACAGACATCGCAGTAGAAGTGTTCTTTGATGATGAAGCCATCTGCTTGGATGCAATGAACCGAAATGATCACGAGAATGAGAATCTCTTATGAATGAAGCACCAATTGCCCCATGGTGGGCGCCAAACTGTTTTGGTCAAAAATCAAGCCAAGATAATGTAACCAAACTTTCTGTTGTGAGGTATGATGCTTGAATTGATAAACAACAATGAGGATCACTCAGAAATGAATTGCACAAGTGACACAAAGATTTATACGAGGAAAAAGCCCTTGATCAATGAATGATCTCCGGCATAAAAAACCTCGGGTGATGGAAACTACCAATCACCAACTGAAATTAAACAATTAACATGTTACAACTTCGGATGATAGCGAGCTAAGTACAAGGATCACCATAGTGTATCGTGTAAAAGTGTATGAAAAATGCTAAGTGTTTTGCCGAGAGCTGGTGAGTGCAGTTGTACGAGTGTGTGTAGCCAAAAATTAGCCAAGTGTTCTAAAAATAGCTCGCTATCCCCTTAAAAATAGAAAATATCTAGCCTAACTAACTGTCCGCATTTCGTGCCTTCTCCCCACGTTCTCCATAACGTTCACAATGATCAAGAACGTGCAGAAATAAAGGGAATATGCTCCAGGAATATCGCCATGACCAAGTCCAAGCCGGTACTCCTGCAAAACAATACTGAATTCAAAGTAAACAATCGTTAGTATAAGGATCCTTAGGATGATCCATGATCCTGATCCTGAAGCACTTCTGAGGATCACTAATTGACATAGAAGTAAGGATCACCAAACAGGATAATAGGTGAGGATCACAGGTCATTAAGAAATCCTCCCCTAACACTTGGAGGATCCCGAGACTAAAGAAGTGCTTCGGGATATCCATGAAGGGGATTGTGGTAACCACACTGGGGGCAGGTCATTGTTTTCAAAAGTATTAAGAACAGGATATTATTGGCCTACCATGAGAAAAGATGCTGCAGAATATGCTCGAAAATGTGATGCATGCCAAAGACACGGCAACATACTACATCAGCCTGCAGAGCCATTATATCCTATTGTATCCCCTTGGCCGTTCATGAAATGGGGGATAGATATAGTAGGAAAATTGCCAAAAGCTCCAGGAGGAAAAGTCTTCATGCTGGCAATGACTGATTATTTTTCTAGGTGGGTTGAAGCTGAAGCATTTGTTCAAGTCAGAGATCAGGAAGTAATATCCTTCATAAAAAGGAATATACTGACTAGATTTAGTGTGCCAGCTGAAATAATTTGTGACAATGGATCTCAATTCATAAGTAAGAGGACTACTGACTTCTGCAAGAGGTGGGGAATCAAAATGATCACATCCACACCAGTACATCCTCAAGCGAATGGAGAAGCAGAATCCTCAAACAAGATAATTGTCAACAACCTGAAAAAGAGAGTGGGAGCCAAAAAAGGATGATGGGCAGAAGAATTACCCTTTGTTTTATGGGCTGATAGGACAACAGTAAAAGGTGCAACTGGCCAAACCCCATTTTCCTTGGTGTTTGGAGCAGAAGCGGTGATCCCGAAAGAAATGGTGATACCTACAGCGAGATCCAACCTCCGGGATCCTGAGCAGAATCCTGAAGTCCTATGCCAGGAACTGGATACTATTGATGAGGCATGAGACGCAGCGAGGCTAAGGATGGCAGCATATCAACAGAGAATATCTAAAGCATATAACAAGAATATAAGGACTAGAAGATTTCAAGTTGGAGATTGGGTATTGAGAAAGACTTTTCAGAATACCACTAATCCTGCTGATGGAAAGTTGGCTCCAAAATGGGAAGGACCCTATGAGGTTGAATCAGAATCAGGAAAAGGAGCATACCGACTCAAGAATATGGAGGGGGATATGTTACCGAGATCCTGGAATGCTATACATCTAAAATTCTATTTCAAGTGAGTATGGAATATAAATTCTAACTCAGGATGGTATGGATTCTATCTCTTTTATTAAATTTTGATATTATTTATTGTTTTGAACCCATTACTAACTTAAGCATCGGAGGGGTGTTAGCCAGGCTAACACCAACCTTAGTTTAGTGTTGTTTTGCAGTATATGCTTCGGGATATACATTCAGGATACTTCGAAAGATTAGAGGATTGGCCCCCACTCTCATGTTTAAGGGATCCTGATCCCTTCACAGGTTTAAAGGTATTCACCTTTCTTCCGAATTGGGTTTAAACACCCCGCCTGGAGCGCAAGTTATTCGGGAATAGTTCAAGGTGGCCGGACCAGTTCATGTAAAAGTGGCTGACAATTTCGTTACTATTGGCTATATCCTGTGTGACAGTTTGGGTTTTCCCGAGCAACCTTCTTGTATTAGCCTTTGGTGGTATATTATTAAATGAAAGTTCGTGAATTATCTTGACGAGTTATGTGATCCTTGTATTAAGCATGTGTATTATATATATGTATGTGTATAATAGTGAACCGAGACCACGACTCGAGACCACCCGGTCTCAAGTGAACAGTAAACAGTGGGCCGGTTGGGCCGTGGACCTCCTTTAGTCCACCCGAAAGCCCCTTTTGGGTGCACCATAGAAGGGAGTATAAAACCCATGCCCAAGCCAACCATTCCTCCTTTCCATCATTCTCCCACACTCACTCCCACACACACACTCCTTCATTCTCTCTCACTAAAACCCTAACAATCAAGCTCACCTCCCCCTCTCTCTCTTGGATTCAATCGGCGACAACAAGGAGCCTCGGTCAAGCTCATCATCATCACTCGGACACTTCATTTCTCACTTTCTTCCTTGACTCGGTGCCTTTTCTCAACCGGTTAGTGTTTAGTAACCTTGTGATCTTTGGGTAACTTTTGAATACATGATGACACTACTTGGTTGAGTGAATAGACTAATCATTTAGATGTTGCTTTGAATGATGAAATGATGGTTAATAAGTGTAAACTCTTATGTATAAATGACTTGCTAGAATTTATATGAATGACTAATGATTGATAGTGTAGGGTGTTTATGATCATCCGATGTATGTTGATATTATAGGTCAAATGTGTCATAGTTTTAGAATAAATGTTTACATGATTCTTGTTGACCAAGTAGCATGATATGTATTGTAGAATGAGGATGTATGCTTATGCTTTGAACAAGAAGAATGGTATCTATTTGGATGAATCTCATGATGAACCGTATGAACATGTTTATGATGAAAACCCTAATAAAGAACAACATGAATGTCATGAAAATATTTGAAAAACTTGTTGCTTGATCTGTTTTGATTAAGGTTTAGACAAGAAAACATGTTTGTGAATCCTCATTGGATAGTACACAATATCATGAAATCAGAATTCCATTGGTTAGTACAAGTCGTGGCAGGTATTTCAGAAACTTCAGACAAGCGAGTCGAGACCCTCGGTTGCGACTCGAGACCGTCTAAGTGATGACTTGAGACCATGGAGCTGCAACTCGAGACCGCAACGGTTGCGACTCGAGACCTAGACCAAGCAACTCAAAAACGGACTTTAGGGACTCGAGACCATCAAGGTCTCGACTCGAGACCACATAGTGACAACTCGAGATTGGACTCGAGACCAGCCATTACAACTCAAGACCTCCTGGTTGCGACTCGAGACCGCATGTTCTCGAGTCGAGACCACCTTGTCTCGACTGGGCTGCTTACTTTAGTTATTGGGCCACAACGTGATTTGTTTGGGCTGCCTGTTTAACTGGACTATGTGTTAGTTGTTACTGTTGACTGATCAAATAGTAGAGCAGGCCCAATAACTCAACATGTAGCTGTATGCATGCTATGTGTTAGCTATGTGTAGAATACGTGACATCTCTGTACCCAAACCTGACCTATACTGGTAACCATGCTAGGACGTGGTGACCAGCATGCTTGACCAAGTAACCTAATCTGCCAAGCAACCCAAGGTGAGTTCACACACTAAAATCATGCGTCCCAGGGAGGAACACGGACAAACTGCCAACTTCGGGAAAAATACTTTTGAACTATTATTTCCGGGGGAAATCCGAATGGGTACTTACTATCTCTGGGGGAGATACGTTTGGATATTATTTATAAATCACAACTAGCCAAGCTAAACGAAACTCTATCACCTTAAGTCCCTGCTTACAGTACCGATTAATCGCCGGGGGCGAACGGGTTATTAGTTGATAGCGCTATTAGGTTTGACAACCTCACACCGTGACCGGGGGGATCGGGCGTGAACTAGTAGACCTTGCATCTTGGTCAATGACGATAGACATTAACTCGGGGCACAACAACTTTCCGTCAACAGTTTCGGTATCTACAGTTTAGTGAGCTTACAGATGGACACCCCGTGGACTCGCCAACATTATGTTGATACCCTACTGCATGCTTTGCAGGTACCTGTTTTGGTCAAAAATCACACAAGGATAATGCAACCAAACTCTCTGTTAACGGGGAATGATGCTTGTAATGATGAATAAAGAAAAGGATCACTTATATGTAAACTGCACAAGTGACACAAAGATTTATACGAGGAAAAAGCCCTTGATCAATGAATGATCTCCGGCATAAAAAACCTCGGGTGATGGAAACTACCGATCACCAAACTTCAATATAATAAACAATGTTTACAACTTTGGATGATAACGAGCTAGGTACAAGGATCACTATGGTGTAGTAAGCTAGAGGGTGTAAGAAATGTGTTGTGTCTTCCAAATGCTTGAGAGTGCCCTTTATATAAGTGTGTGTGGTTGAATTTAGGTAAGTCACCTAACTACTAGCTCGTTACCCCTTTAGAAACATAAATAAATTTAGCCTTACTAATTGCCCGTAATTTGGGCTAAGTTTCCATATTCTCTACAACGTCTATTTCTGGTTATGCATGTGCGAAATTAGCGTGAAAGATTTCTTAATAACGCTGCCAAGACCAGGTCCAACTCGTAATTCCTACAAAACAACATTAAATTCAAAGAGAACAATCGTTAGTATGAGGATCCTTAGGATGATCCATGATCCTGATCCTGAAGCTCTTCTGAGGATCACTATCTGCCACAGAAACAAGGATCACTGTTAGGATATCATGTAAGGATCACAGGTCATTAAAAATCCTGCCCTAACAATTGCCCCCAAAATAAAAGGAGTAATTATATAATATTAACGAGTTATATTTTGTTGATCTTATCTGTAACTAACTCGACGGATATATAGCCGTTGTAAACGAACTATACGTTGTACTCCTGACGTCACGGAGATGACAGCCCTGCACAAATCATGATTATAAATAGAGATAGGGATAGGATCGTTTGCATTTAAAATCAAGAACTTCTCCCTTTATAACCGCAAACAGAGGATTGAACAGGTATTCCCCTTCATCTTCTCTCTTGTTTGCTCGTATCTATTTCGTTCAAAAAATGTTGCTCCGGAATTCTCCTGCCAAGGATTAGCAGAAAGAAAGCCCCTTCAAGAGCCAAGGGATCATCACGAACTCTGCTGAAGAACGCTGCATCTTCGTTGATCCTCAGATTGACAGGATTCGGTGCTGTTTTCCTGCAAATACTGTGTTCAAAGCCTATGATCCTACTGCCCTGAGCGATCACACCTCCGATTCATGGGTTGCCTTTCCTGTGACCCCGTTTGCCATAGGTTACACGTATCCCTTTCCAGCCTTCACCCAGGCCTTCTTCTCTTTGACCGGCATATCCTATATCCAGGCTATGCCGATGATCTGGAGGGTTTTGTATACCCTTAAGAGGATCATCGAGCAAGAGGGGATAGACTTAGGTATGGCCGAGTTAGGTGAGCTGTACGATCTGACCACCTTTGGTTCCCATCGTTATCTGTTCAAACGTAGACCTGGGGAGGAGCATCCGATCTTCAAGGCTACCAAGAATGATACTAACTGGAAGCGGCAGTTCTTTTTTGTGAGGAGAGATACTATCCCTGATGGGAAGGATTTACCCAAGAAGTGGGCTACCCACGGTAGGATAGAGGATCCTGGAAGGATCACCGTAGAGCTTATCCTTTAGTATAAGGATCACTGATATTCTTTTGTTTTCTTGTTGTGCAGCTATCTCTGTTTCTCATCTTAGGTTGACTTCTGCTGCAAAAGAGAGACTTTTGGCCTTCAAGAAGCTTGATCCTGAAATAAGAACTTTCAAGGTTACCACCCAAGATTCTCAGGAAGTATCCTCTGGTTCTGTCACAATGTCAAGTAAGTATCCTATTTTAAAGAGTAATTATATAATGAGAGTCAAATAAAATTAAGATACTTATCTTGTTTTGGTTGTGTAGGTGCTGGAAAATCCACTAAGTCAGCTTCGAAGTTCAGCATCACCGATCTCACTAACGTCAAATCCTCAAGGAAGAAGACTCCTGCTAGCCCAAGTGCTTCTATCCCCAAGGCACCTATTAGGGGAAAGGGAGGCAAGAAGAGAAAGGCCTCTGAAGCTGAGGATTTGCAAGGTCTGCCCCTGCTCCGCCAACAGTGTCTGGATTACTTGAACGAGGTAAGGATCACTGTCCCTGCTTGTGTATCCTGCTAGTTTTGAGGATTACTTGTTTCTGATGTTACTCCTTGTCTTCCTTGTAGAAATTTGTTGAGATAGAGACATATGTTGGCCACGTTGAGGATCAGGATTGCCAGATTGCTGACCTTCAACAGGTTGGTGTGTTGAAGGATCTCAAGATAGCTGATCTTGAGAAGGAGCTTCAAGCCACCAAGGGGGAAGCCACCAAGATGCTGATCAACTTCGACTATGAGAAACACGAGATCACCCAGGATGCCAATGTCTCTGCCGCGATAGCTATGTACAAGATCCAGCTGCAAATGGCCATGGAAGCTCAGGATCCTTCTTTTGACAAGAGCACCTGGGACGTCGAAGGCTGGAAGGCTAGGCTGGCTGAACTGGAGGATGATGAAGATGCTGAGGAGATCCCGATGCTTGAGGGTGGAGGCACTGGCAAGGACCAAGGTGGTGAGGCAAGCGGAGCTGGAGGCGACGGTGCAGCGAAGGATTGAGCTGCAGGATTGGGCGATGATGGAAATTTCAATACTTAGCCGGAGCCCAATTTTTTTTGTTTGGTGGTTGTTTATTTGGATAGTTTGATGGTTTGTACTTTGAACAATAGTTTTTAGGGTAAGGATCCATGATCCTTTTGAACAATAGGTAGGATAATAGGTGGTGCAGGGATCCTCTGTGTGGGGGATGAAGCCACTTGTTATCCTGCCGATCTTTATTTCCTGCACTGCTATGACCGCATGAACAATGGACACCCTTTGCCAACCCATGTGGACGGGCCACGTTTTGCTGGTAGAAACGTGGGTTGGCAATTTTGACAACTTTAAAGGGTTAAATATTTTGTGAATGAATAAAACTTTAACTTTTGACTTATCTTGTGATGTTATCCTTGTATATCCTTTAAATTCTCAATTGTTTTGATTTATACATGTCTGAGTAAGAAAAGTTAAGAAAATTATGTTTAAGAAATTTAGGATATGATCCAGGATCAAATATCCTATAGTCGAAAACTTCCAAAAAGTAGTTAATTTTAAGGATCATAGGTTCAGTTGTCAAAGTGTAAGGGTTATTCAAAATAATGAATGAAATCAAAACAGTTAAGGATCATACCTGAGAATCCAAGTTAGGATCCTAACCTTTAATCAGGATAACCGTAAGAAAAACTTTAATGGATAATAAGGATTAAGGATCCTTAATTGTTTAACTTCGAAAACCTGAAAATAGAATATAACTTGGGACTAAGCCAATATAAAAGACAAGTTAGTAACCGGGGACAAGCCCAAAGGATAACTGGGGACAAGCCCAAAGGATAACTGGGGACAAGCCCAAAGGATAACTGGGGACAAGCCCAAAGATCATAGGTGAACTGGAGTATGGCCCTTACTGGCGACTATCCAAACTTAGTGACATGATAATGCCAAAACCTTAGCTAACGTGAAAACGTTAGAAACCTTAGGAACGGATGTATGGTACGTCTACCATTATACGTAGGATCCTAGGTATAGCCAGTACGATGGAATTATCAGCCCCTAAAGCGAGTACTGGTCCCAAAGACTTGAACTATACCAGGATCATCGTGCGCTACAGGCGAAACTGGGGACAAGCCCAAGGATAACTGGGGACAAACCCAAACAACTGGGGTTAAACCCAAGGATCTGAATTACTTCTGAAGATTGTCGACAATATGCTACGGATACCTGGACTATCAGAACTCAAAATCTCGTGAGAGAAGGATGAAGGATACATGATCCTTATCCTTAAATAAGAAAATATGTAAATAAGAGTTCGAGCTTAGGACATTACCAGAGTAAGGATCATCGATATTTCAGGGATCCTTGAAGGATACTTCTAATGTAAGGATCATATGTGCCAGAAGGATCCTGCTCACATGAAATATTTCTTCAAGTGGACAGCATTCCAGGCTCTTGGTAACAAATTACCCTCCATGGTTAGCAGTCTATATGCCCCCTTTCCTGCTTCGGCTTCAATCAAATAAGGGCCTTCCCATTTTGGTGCCAATTTCCCATCAGCAGGATTGGTGGTATTCTGGAATGCTTTTCTCAATACCATATCCCCAACTTGGAATTTCCTTATCCTGACATTTTTGTTGTAAGCACCAGCCATTTTTTGTTGGTAGCTAGCCATCCTTATCCTAGCCAAATCCCTGATTTCCTCAATAGTGTCTAAGTCTTGAGTCAGGTTCTCATCGTTTTCCTCAGGATCACGGGTACTTGTTCTAGCAGTTGGAACCACCATTTCTGTTGGGATCACTGATTCTGCCCCAAATACCAAAGAGAATGGTGTTTGACCAGTAGCATTCTTGGGGGTTGTCCTATCAGCCTAAAGCACATAAGGTAATTCTTCGGCCCATTTCCCTTTCTTGGATCCAAGTTTCTTCTTCAAATTGTTGATGATGCTCTTGTTGGATGATTCTGCTTGACCATTGGCTTGTGGGTGGACTGGTGTTGATGTTATCATCTTAATCCCCCAGCTGTCACAAAAGTTAGTAGTTCTGCTCCCAATAAATTGGGAACCATTATCACATATAATTTCAGAAGGAATGCCAAATCTAGTTATGATATTTCTCTTAATAAAGGATATAACTTCCTTTTCTCTGACTTGGGCAAAGGCTTCAGCTTCTATCCACATGGAGAAGTAATAAGTCATAGCCAGCATGAACACTTTTCCACCAGGTGCCTTAGGGAGCTTGCCAACTATATCCATCCCCCATCTCATAAATGGCCATGAGGAGGGTATGGGATGTAGAAATTCAGCCGGTTGGTGAAGGATATTGCTGTGTCTTTGACAAGGATCACACTTCTTAGCATACTCCACAGCATCCCTTTTCATAGTCGGCCAGTAGTATCCTGTCCTTAGGATCCTTGAGAACAATGCCCTGCCCCCAGTGTGGTTTCCGCAATCTCCTTCATGGAAGTCTTTTAAAACTTCTTGGACTTCAGGATCCTCAATACATCTCAAATATGGTCCTGCAAGAGATCGCTTAAGATTGTAAATTGAGATACCTTAATTCTGAAAGCCCTAGGGTTTTCTCCCATAGGAATCTCCCCGTGTTGTAAGTATCTCATGATTGGTGAGATCCATGATCCTGAACAGGATTGAGTATCCTCACTAGGGATCATTGCAGAATCCGCTTCTATTTCCATGGTTACTTGATTTTCAATAGCAGGGGTCAGGATATGGATGATGGGGATACTTATATCCTCTGGGATCTTCAAGGATGATCCAAGATTAGCCAATGCATCAGCTTCTGTATTTTCTTCCCTTGGTACCTGTGTCAAACTAAAGAAAACAAAGGAGAGTGCCAATTCTTTGACTATCTCTAAATATTTGGTTAGTTTTTCACCTTTAACAGCATAGGATCCATTAAAGTGATTAGTGATTAACAATGAATCCACGTATACCTCAAGATACCTGATCCTCATATGCTTAGCAATTTGCAAACCAGCGATCAAGGCTTCATATTCAGCCTCATTGTTAGTGGCTTGGAATTCACAAGATATGGAGTGGGGTATTATGTCCCCCTGTGGCGATTTTAGTAGTATACCAAGCCCCGTGCCTTTAACATTTGAGGATCCATCAGTATGTAGTATCCAAGGATCCTTGGTCTCATCCAGCTGCTGGACTTCCGATTCGGCTTCCTTTTGTAAATCACTACTGAAATCAGCCACAAAGTCTGCTAATGCTTGAGATTTGATGGCTGTTCTAGGTTCATATCTTATATCATGGGCACTAAGCTTTACTGCCCACTTAGCCATCCTTCCGGACATCTCTGGTTTCCTGAGGACATTCTTAATTGGAAAATTAGTTCTAACAATGATAACATGGGTTTCAAAATAATGTCTTAGTTTAGTAGATGCCATAATTAGTGCAAGAATAAGTTTTTCAAGGTGTGAATAACTGGATTCAGCATCAAGTAAACTCTTACTTACATAATAGACAGGATATTGTGTACCTTCATGATCCTTAACAAGGACTGCACTTACTGCTTTTGAGGATACCGCAAGATATAAGGATAACACATCTCCTTTTTCTGGTTTCATCAACGCTGGAGCTGAGGATAGGTATTCTTTGAGGGCTTGTAAAGCACTCTCATGCTTTTCAGTCCACTCGAATTTCTTGTTCTTTCTTAGGATATCATAGAATTCTTTACACTTTTCTAAGGATTTGGATATAAATCTGTTTAAAGCTGCTATCCTGCCTGTTAGCCTTTGCACATCCTTAGCGTTGGCAGGAGATTTGATATTCACCAATGCTTTGATTTGTTCCGGGCTTGCTTCAATGCCCCTCTTGGTTACTGTTTTGGTCAAAAATCACACAAGGATAATGTAACCAAACTTTATGTAAACGGGGTATGATGCTTGGTTAATTATGAAAGTAAAGGATCACTTCTGTGATAAAAGATGCAAAGACACAATGATTTATACGAGGAAAAAGCCCTTGATCAATGTATGATCTCCGGCATAAAAAACCTCGGGTGATGGCAACTACCGATCACCAAACTTCAATATAAGAACAAAATGGTTACAACTTCGGATGGTAATGAGCTGAGTACAAGGATCACTATCGTTTCGAGTGTCTAAGTGTGTGAGAGTTGCGTTGTATGTCGTGTCTCCCCTTCCGAATGAGGAAGAGGGGTATTTATACAAGTGTAGGTGACTTATTTTAGGTAAAATGACTAATTATCAGCTCATTACCCCTTTAGAAATAAAGACAATCTAGCCTAAATTGCTGCCCATGAATCAAGCCATGTTTCCATATCCTGTGCAACGTCTTTCTTCAATTAAGCTCTTGCCATAATTGTGAAGACGCGTCCCTGGATCATGATGCCTAGAGCATATCCTGCTAGATATTCCTGCAAAAATAACATTGCATTAAGCGAAGATGATCGTTAGTATGAGGATCCTATAATGTCCCATGATCCTGATCCTGAAGTCCTCCTGAGGATCGCTGTCTGCCAAAGAAACAAGGATCACTGGTTAGGATCACGTGTAAGGATCACCTATAATAAAAATCCAGCCCTAACAATTGCCCCCAAAATATAAGGAGTTAATTGTAAATAGACGAGTTATATTTTGTTTTGTTCTTATCTCCAACGGGCGACTCCGAATAACTAGCCGTTACACATGGACTAGCCGTTGTGATCATTACGTCATAGATGTGGCAATCCCTGCAAATCATGATTATAAATAGGAGATAGGGTTAGGATCACTCTGCATTTAAATTCGAGATATCTTCCCTTTATAATCGGTACCGAAGACTGATCAGGTATCCTCTTCTTCTCTCTTTCCTTTCTTCCTTCTCTTAGCTCTGTTTTTTGCTTTTACTCTGTTTCCGTCTCGTCACAAACATGTTGCTCCGGAATTCTCCACACAAGGATTCCAAGAAGGATAGTCCCTTAAAAAGCCAGGGGATTATCAAGGATTCTCCTACGGAGAGGTGTTGCTTCACTGATGTTCACATAGACAGAATTCGTCATTGCTTTCCGGCGAATGCTGTTTTCAAGTCCTTCACACCTACCGCTCTGAGTGACTCTGTTTCGGATACCTGGGTGGCTTTTCCTGCTACTCCATTTACCATAGGGTATTCATATCCTTTTCCATTGTTCACCCGATCTTTCTTTTCCTTAACCGGCATTTCATATATCCAAGCTATGCCGATGATCTGGAGGGTTCTGTATACCTTCGAGAGGATCATCGAGCAGGAAGGGATTGATCTGGGGATGGCGGAGTTAGCTGAGTTTTACGATCTCACCACCTTTGGTTCTCACCGGTATTTGTTGAAACGGAAAGCCGGGGAGGATCACCCTGTCTTCAAGGTTACTAAGAACGATACAAACTGGAAGCGTCGCTTTTTCTTTGTTAGGAGGGATTCCATCCCAGATGGGAAGGATCTGCCCAAGGAATGGGCCACTCATGGTAGGATAGAGGATCCTCGAAGGATCACTATCAGTCCTGTCTCATTTGATGAAGATCACTAATGTCTTTTTTCCTTTGCAGCTATTTCCATCGCTCATCTCAAGTTAACCTCTGCTGCAAGAGAAAGAGTTTTAGCTTTTAAAAGGCTTAATCCTGAGGTCAGAAGTTTTCAAGTCACCATCCGAGATTCACAAGAAGTATCCTCCGCATCTGCCACAATGTCAAGTAAGTATCCTTACCAAAAAGTAAGTTCTAGGCAAAAAATATTAAATTAGTTAGGAGACTTATCTTGTTTTGATTGTGTAGGTGCTGGGAAATCCGCTAAGTCTGCCAAATCTGCCTCCTTGTTTGGGATTGATGATCTTGCCAAGGTCACGTCTTCGAAGAAGAAGACTTCTGTTGCTAGTCCTTCTGCTTCAGCCCCTAAATTACCCATTAGGGGTAAGGGAAAGAAGAGGAAAGTTTCTGAGGATCTTCAAGGATTTCCCCTGATTCGCCAGCAGTTTCTTGATTCTGTCAACGAGGTTAGGATCACTGCCCCTGTTGGTTATCTTGATGGTTTTTGAGGATCACCCGTGTCTGACGTTATATCCTGTTGTTTTTTGCAGAAACTTACTGAAATAGAATCTTATGTTAGCCACGTTGAAGATCAGGATCGCCAGATTGCCGACCTTCATCAAATGGGTGCGCTGAAGGATCTCAAGATCACTGATCTTGAGAAGGAGATCCGGGCTGTTAAGGATGAGGCTGTCAAAGCATTGATCAAGTTCGATTATGAGAAGCATGACATTACTCAGGACGCTAAAGTCTCTGCCGCGATAGCTATGTACAAGATACAACTGCAGATGGCCACGGAGGCTCAGGATCCTTCCTTTAATAAGAGCACATGGGATATTGAAGGCTGGAAGGCAAGGCTAGCAGAGTTGGAGGATGATGATGATGTTGAGGATATCCCTATGCTTGAAGGTGGAGATGCCGGTAAGGATCAGGGGGAGGCAAGTGGAGCTGGTGGTGATGGTGCAGCGAAGGTTTGAGTTGCAAGATTGGGCGATGATGGATATTTCGAGACTAGGCCGGAGCCCAATTTTTTAGGATTGGTAGTGGTTTTTTGTGGTAGTGGTGTTTGTGAACAATTATGGTCTGTAATCTTCGAACAATTGTTTTTAGGGTAAAGGATCCTGGATCCTTTGAACAATAGGTAGGATTACAAAAGGTGGAGGGATCCTCTGTTTGGGGGATGAAGCCTTTGTGATCCTGTCGCTTTTACTTTCCTGTACCTGCTAAGACCGCATAGACAATGGACACCCTTTGCCAACCCATGTGGACGGGCCACGTTTTGCTAGTAGAAACGTGGGTTGGCAATTTTGACAACTTTTTGCAAGGGTTAAAGATCCTTTTATTTAATAATATAACTTAACTTTTCTGGCTTATCTCGTGTTGTTATCCTTATCTTCTTGTTTCTCAGTTGTTTTTGTAGTATATTTTAAAGTAGCAAGAGTTGAAAATATGTTATCCAAATTTAGGATATGATCCTAGATCAAATATCCTGATATTGAAAGTTTTCAAAGTACTTTAGTTCAAGGATCATAGGTTTGGTTGTCAAAGTATAAGGGTCGGTTAGGATAATGAATATAATCAAAATAGTCAAGGATCATACCTGAGGACCCAAGTTAGGATCCTTACCTTCAATCAAGACAATCATAGATAAGACTTTGATAGTTAATAAGGATTAAGGATCCTTATATGTTTTAGACATCCAAAAGCTGAAAAGTGAGATATAACTTGGGACTAAGCCAATGTAAAAGATAAATTAGTAACTGGGGTTATGCCCAAAGGATAACTGAGAATGATCCCAGAGGATCACTGGGGACAAGCCCATAGGATAACTGAGAATGATCCCAGAGGATCACTGGGGACAAGCCCATAGGATAACTGAGAATGATCCCAGAGGATAACTGGGGACAAGCCCAAAGGATCGTATGTAAACTGGAGTATGGCCCTTACTGGCGACTATCCAAACTTAGTGACATGAAAATGTCAAAACCTTAGCTAACGTGAAAACGTTAGAAACCTTAGGAACGGATGTATGGTACGTCTACCATTATACGTAGGATCCTAAATATAGCCAGTACGATGAGGTTGTCAGCCCCGAAAGTGGGTACTGGTCCCAAAGACGTGAACTATACCAGGATCATCGTGCGCTGCTGGCGGAAACTGGGGATAATCCCAAGGATAACTGGGGTTGGACCCAAGGATCTGTGGTGCTTTTCGAGATCTTTGACGATTTGCTGAAGATACCTGAACTATCATAACTCAAATGGTTTGTGAGTAGAGGATGAAGGATACATGATCCTTATCCTTAGGTAAAAAGTAAGAAAGTGCAATAGTTTTAGGATAAGCATATTACCAGAGTAAGGATCACTGATATCTCCGGGATCCTTCAAGGATACTTCAATGTAAGGATCACATGCATGAAGGATCATGTTCACATGAAATATTTCTTTAAGTGAACAGCATTCCAGGCTCTTGGTAACAAGTTTCCTTCCATGGTTAGCAACCTGTATGCCCCCTTTCCTGCTTCAGCTTCAATCAAGTAGGGACCTTCCCATTTTGGTGCTAGCTTCCCGTCAGCAGGATTGATAGTATTTTGAAATGCTTTTCTCAACACCATATCTCCGACTTGGAACTTCCTTATCCTGACATTTTTGTTGTAGGTACCAGCCATTCTTTGTTGGTAGCTTGCCATCCTTATTCTAGCTAGATCCCTGATTTCCTCAATAGTATCCAAATCCTGAGCTAGGATTGCAGCATTTTCTTCAGGATCACGAGCAATTGTTCTAGCAGTTGGGATCACCATCTCTGTTGGGATCACTGCTTCTGCCCCAAATACTAAAGAGAAAGGTGTTTGACCTGTGGCATTCTTGGGAGTTGTCCTATCAGCCCATAGCACATAAGGTAACTCCTCTGCCCATTTTCCCTTCTTGGATCCTAGCTTCTTCTTCAGATTGTTGATGATGATCTTGTTGGATGATTCTGCTTGACCATTGGCTTGTGGGTGAACAGGTGTTGATGTTATCATCTTGATTCCCCAACTGTCACAAAAGTTACTGGTTCTGCTTCCAATGAATTGAGAACCATTATCACATACAATTTCAGAGGGAATGCCAAATCTGGTTATAATGTTTCTTTTGATAAAGGATATAACTTCTTTTTCTCTGACTTGAGCAAAAGCTTCAGCTTCTATCCACTTGGAAAAATAGTCAGTCATGGCAAGCATAAATACTTTTCCACCAGGTGCTTTAGGAAGCTTGCCAACTATATCCATTCCCCATCTCATGAATGGCCAAGAGGATGGTATTGGGTGTAAAAATTCAGCTGGCTGATGGAGGATATTGCTATGTCTTTGGCAAGGATCACACTTCTTAGCATACTCTACAGCATCCCTTTTCATGGTTGGCCAGTAGTATCCTGTTCTAAGGATCCTTGAGAACAATGCTCTGCCCCCAGTGTGGTTTCCGCAATCTCCTTCATGGAAATCTTTCAACACTTCTTCAATTTCAGGATCCTCAATACATCTCAAATATGGTCCTGCAAGAGATCGCTTATATAATACATTATTCAGAATTGTGAATTGAGATACCTTAATCCTGAAAGCTCTAGGATTTTCTTTCACCGGGATCTCCCCGTGTTGCAAGTATCTCATGAGTGGTGAGATCCATGATCCTGAATAAGATTGGGCTTCTTCGCTAGGGATCATTGCAGTATCCTCTTCTATTTCCATGGCCACCTGATTTTCAATAGCAGGAGCCAGGATATGGATGATAGGGATACTTATATCTTCTGGAATCTTCAAGGATGATCCTAGGTTGGCCAATGCATCAGCCTCTGTATTCTCCTCCCTTGGTACCTGTGTCAAGCTGAAAGAAACAAAAGAGAGTGCCAATTCTTTGACTAGCTCTAAATACTTGGTTAGTTTTTCACCTTTAACAGCATAGGATCCGTTAAAGTGATTAGTGATCAACAATGAGTCTACATATACTTTAAGATACTTTACCCCCATATCCTTAGCAATTTGTAAGCCAGCAATTAAGGCTTCATATTCAGCCTCATTGTTAGTTGCTTGGAACTCACAGGCTATGGAGTGGGGTAATATGTCCCCCTGTGGCGATTTTAGTAGGATCCCTAGCCCTGTGCCTTTGATATTTGAGGATCCGTCAGTGTGTAGTATCCAAGGATCCTTGGTCTCATCCAGCTGCTGGACCTCCAATTTCGCTTCTTTTTGTAGATCACTACTGAAATCAGCCACAAAGTCAGCTAGTGCTTGAGATTTAATGGCTGTTCTTGGTTCATATCTTATATCATGGGCACTAAGCTTCACTGCCCACTTAGCCATCCTCCCTGACATCTCCGGTTTCCTGAGGACATTCTTAATTGGAAAATTAGTTTTAACAACAATAGTATGGGTTTCAAAATAATGCCTTAACTTAGTGGATGCCATGATTAATGTAAGAATAAGTTTTTCGAGGTGTGAGTACCTGGATTCGGCATCAAGCAAACTTTTACTTACATAGTAGATAGGATATTGTGTACCTTCATGATCCTTGACAAGGACTGCACTTACAGCGGTTGAGGATACCGCCAGGTATAAGGATAACACATCTCCTTTTTCCGGTTTTGCTAATGCTGGTGCTGAGGACATATATTCTTTAAGGGCTTGTAAAGCGTTCTCATCTTTCTCAGTCCATTCAAACTTTTTATTCTTCCTTAGGATATCGTAGAATTCTTTGCATTTTTCTGAGGATTTCGATATGAACCTGTTCAAAGCTGCTATCCTGCCTGTCAGTCTTTGAACATCCTTGGCATTGGCAGGAGATTTGATATTTATTAATGCTTTGATTTGTTCCGGGCTTGCTTCAATGCCCCTCTGGGTTACCATGTATCCTAAGAACTTTCCTGCCTTAACACCAAAATGGCATTTTGAAGGATTAAGTTTCATGTTGTAACTATCAAGGATATCGAATGCTTCTTCCAAGTCCCTTAGGTGATCCTCAGCTTTCTTTGACTTGACCACCATATCATCTATGTACACCTCCATAGTTTTTCCAATTTGATCTTTGAACATCATATTTACCAGCCTTTGATATGTTGCACCTGCATTTCTTAGTCCAAAAGGCATGGCAATATAACAATATAAACCGGTTGGGGTCATAAAGGCTGTATCCTCTTGGTCAGATGGTTCCATCTGGATTTGTTGGAATCCAGATGATGCATCCATAAAGGTTAACAGTTCATGCCCCGCTGTTGCATCCACCATGGAGTCAATGTGGGGTAATGGGAAAGGATCCTTGGGACATGCCTTATTCAAATCAGTGAAATCGACACATACCCTCCACTTTCCGTTTTTCTTTTGGACAACAACCACATTGGCTAACCATTTTGGATACTTTACCTCTCTGATCATACCTGCTCGAAGTAGTCTCTCTACTTCTTCTTGGATAATGGCATTCCTTTCTGGTGCAAACTTCCTCCTTTTTTGATGGATTGGTTTGATAGACCTGTCAATGCCAAGTTTGTGAGTAATAATATCCTTAGATATACCTGTCATATCTTCATGTTTCCAAGCAAAGGTAGATTTTCTTCTTTTGAGGAAGGATATCATGTCTTCTTTCATCTCGCCAAGGATCCCTGATCCAATATAGATTTTTGATTCAGGATCACTAGGATCCAAGAGGATTTCGTCCACATCTTGTTCCCTTGCCTCCAAGACATTCCTCGGAGGATACTGTAATTGCTATTGCTCCCTTGGCTTCGAGGTTGGCTTCATAGATGAGGTATAACAATCCTTAGCCTCCTGCTGGTCACTATCGATCTTGATTATTCCCCATGGGCTAGGGAGCTTCACACATTGATGGTAGGTAGATGGGACTGCTTTCATATCATGTATCCAAGGCCTGCCAAGGATAACGTTGCAACAAGATAAACAGTCAATAACACAAAATTTTTGGTAATTATGTAATCCTTCCACGTAGATTGGGAGTTTGATGTCCCCCAGAGTTTTCTTCGTCTCCCCACTGAATCCTACAAGCACGGAGGATCTTGGTGTGATGTCTGATTCTGGGATTCCCATCTTCTTCAGGACATCAAGCTGGATAATGTTCACTGAGCTCCCTCCATCAATAAGGATCCTGCGGACAAAATGGTTAGAGATAAAGAGAGTGATAACTAAACTATCATGGTGAGGATCCTGAATGTTGATGCGATCATCCTCGTCAAATGTTATCATCTTCCCTTCTGAGACACTTGATGTTCTAATAGGCCTTTCTCCATTATCCATTTTTGATTCTTTTGCATGTCTTTTGGCCGCCGAGAAGGATGTACCTCAGATGTCTGATCCTCCGGATATAAAGTTGATCACTTGTGCATTTGCCGGAGGTGCTGGAGCTTTTTCGGGGATCCTTTCAGGATCCTGGGTCCTTTGCTTTTTTCTCCCCAATAACTCTTTTAGATGCCCCTTGCTTAGCAGGTATCCGATTTCTTTTCTTAAGGCTATGCAATCTTCAGTTAGATGCCCGAAATCCTCATGGTATGCACACCATTTTGACTTGTCTTTAGTCCCGGATGGTTTATCATTCTTCCGGGGCCACCTAGCTTTTTCACCTAGATTCTGCATTGCAAGGATTAGTTCATGATTATCAACGGAAAAACAATATTCTGAGATTGGAGGATATCCTTCATCATCCTCTTCTTGGTCAACAGCATGCACATTCTTGTTCTCATTTCTATGGTAGGATTTGAACTTGTTGCTCTTGAAGGAGGATCCTTGCTTATCTTGTTTTGAGGATCCTACTTGTCTCTCCTGGATCCTCTTGTCATCCTCTAGCCGGATAAACCTGAGTGCTCGAGTTCTTACTTCATCTAAATTCCTGCATGGTGTCATAACAAGATCATCATAGAATAATGAATCCTTAAGCAGTCCCATTTTGAAGGCTTCAACAGCCGTAGCCATATCCAAGTTGGGAATGTCCAAGGATTCTTTACTAAATTTAGTTATATAATCCCTTAATGATTCATTATGATTTTGAGTTATCCTGTACAAATCACTAGTTAATTTTTCAAATTTTCTGCTACAAGAGAATTGGTTATTGAATAAATTAACTAAATTGGCAAATGAAGTAATAGAGTAAGGGGGAAGACTTAGCAGCCACTTAAGAGCTGATCCAGTAAGAGTGGATCCAAATCCTTTACATAGGCATGCTTCCTTCAATTTTTCTGGGATAGGATTGATCTCCATCCTCTCCCTGTATTGTGCTATATGCTCCTCTGGATCCGTTGTGCCATCATACAACTTCATGGTAGGGATATGGAACCTTTTGGGTACCTCTGCATCACAAATTGGTGGTGCAAAACGGGATACCTTGTGGCTTCCATCCGCAATCTCTGGGATAGGCTTGACTACCCCTGGAACACTTGAGATCATATCTTTTAGCTTCTGCAACTCCCTGGCCATAGCATGATTGGTACCTGTATCCTGCATGAATCCATGGTTAGTGGTAGGATAATTGTTTAAAGTGTTACCTCCCATTGGGTTCAAGTTAGGGAATCCATATTGCTGGGGTTCTGGAACAACGGAGGGACCAGTGGAAGCAATGGTCTGCATTGGAATGAAGTCTCCTTGATGGACATCTAGACTTCCTGTTTGCAGATTTTTTAGGGATCCTGGTATCTGGAAGGATCCTGGTGTCTGGGATGATCCTGGAACGAAGGAGGATCCTTGAACCTGGGATGATCCTGGAACAAAGGAGGATCCTTGAACCTGGGATGATCCTGGAACAAAGGAGGATCCTTGAACCTGGGATGATCCTGGAATAAAGGAGGATCCTTGGCCCTGGAATGATCCTGGAATAAAGTAGGATCCTTGAAACTGCTGTGTCTCCGGATAGGCTCCCAAATTCCTGAAGGATCCCATGTACTGAGGATAGGATCCTACAGGCTGAAAATGTGAGCCTGACGTCTGAGTCATTGCTGCCGAGTTGAGATGTGATCCTCTTGACTCCGCTATGATTTGCACGTCCGGGATCCCTGATGGCTGGGAAGTGATCATTGGAGTATCAAAACTCAAGGATTTGGGCATCAGTGGAGAATGATCCTCTGCCGCTTTCTTTTGTCTTTTGAGATCTCCAATTTCCCTGAGGATCCTTTCGTTAGTTTCATCTTGCCGCTGCATACGATCCTTCATCTGCAAAATTAAAGCAAATACATCACTAGTACTGGGAATAGAAGAATTCATAGCAGAAGAAGATAGAGGTTTAGAGAAAGTGGGAGTTGATCTCTTCTCAGTATTTTTCTGAGATCCTGCCGGTGGAGGAGGCAAGGTGATCTCTGATGAGGTGACTGCAGACATCGCCGTGGACGTGTTCTTCAATGATGAAGCCATGTAACTCTTTCAAATGATTTCGAACAAAAGATTTTTCTTATGAATGAAGCACCAATTGCCCCACGGTGGGCGCCAAACTGTTTTGGTCAAAAATCACACAAGGATAATGTAACCAAACTTTATGTAAACGAGGTATGATGCTTGGTTAATTATGAAAGTAAAGGATCACTTCTGTGATAAAAGATGCAAAGACACAATGATTTATACGAGGAAAAAGCCCTTGATCAATGTATGATCTCCGGCATAAAAAACCTCGGGTGATGGCAACTACCGATCACCAAACTTCAATATAAGAACAAAATGGTTACAACTTCGGATGGTAATGAGCTGAGTACAAGGATCACTATCGTTTCGAGTGTCTAAGTGTGTGAGAGTTGCGTTGTATGTCGTGTCTCCCCTTCCGAATGAGGAAGAGGGGTATTTATACAAGTGTAGGTGACTTATTTTAGGTAAAATGACTAATTATCAGCTCATTACCCCTTTAGAAATAAAGACAATCTAGCCTAAATTGCTGCCCATGAATCAAGCCATGTTTCCATATCCTGTGCAACGTCTTTCTTCAATTAAGCTCTTGCCATAATTGTGAAGACGCGTCCCTGGATCATGATGCCTAGAGCATATCCTGCTAGATATTCCTGCAAAAATAACATTGCATTAAGCGAAGATGATCGTTAGTATGAGGATCCTATAATGTCCCATGATCCTGATCCTGAAGTCCTCCTGAGGATCGCTGTCTGCCAAAGAAACAAGGATCACTGGTTAGGATCACGTGTAAGGATCACCTATAATAAAAATCCAGCCCTAACAGTTACCATATATCCTAAGAATTTACCTGCCTTTACACCAAAGTGACATTTTGAAGGATTAAGCTTCATGTTATATCTGTCAAGGATATCAAATGCTTCCTCCAAGTCTCTTAGGTGATTCTCAGCTTTTATTGATTTTACCACCATATCGTCTATATATACTTCCATAGTCTTTCCAATCTGATCTTTGAACATCATATTCACCAGTCTTTGATATGTTGCACCTGCATTCCTTAATCCAAACGGCATAGCAATATAACAATATAAACCGGTTGGGGTCATAAAAGCCGTATCCTCTTGGTCAGATGGTTCCATCTAAATTTGTTGGAATCCAGATGAAGCATCCATAAAGGTTAACAGTTCATGACCCGCCGTTGCATCCACCATGGAGTCAATGTGGGGTAATGGGAAAGGATCCTTGGGACATGCCTTATTTAAATCAGTGAAATCGACACATACCCTCCACTTTCCATTTTTCTTTTGAACAACAACCACATTGGCCAGCAATCTCTCTACCTCTTCCTGGATAATGGTATTTCTTTCTGGTGCAAACTTCCTCCTTTTTTGATGGATTGGTTTGAATGACCTGTCAATGCCAAGTTTATGAGTGATAATATCCTTAGATATACCTGTCATATCCTCATGTTTCCATGCAAAGGTAGATTTTCTTCTTTTGAGGAAGGATACGAGGTCTTCTCTCATCTTGCCAAGGATCCCTGATCCGATATAGATTTTGGATTCAGGATCATTAGGATCCATGAGGATTTCGTCCACATCCTGCTCTTTCGCCTCCAAGACATCCCTTGGAGGATACTTTAATTGCTATTGCTCCCTTGATTTCGAGGCTGGCTTCATTGATGAGGTGTAACAATCCCTAGCCTCCTGCTGATCACTATCGATCTTGACTATTCCCCAAGGGCTAGGGAGCTTCACACATTGATGGTAGGTGGATGGGACTGCCTTCATATCGTGTATCCAGGGCCTGCCAAGGATAACATTACAACAAGATAAACAGTCAATAACACAAAATTTCTGATAATTATGTAATCCTTCCACGTAAATTGGGAGTTTGATGTCCCCCAGGGTTCTCTTAGTTTCTCCACTAAATCCTACAAGCACGGAGGATCTTGGTGTGATATCTGATTCAGGGATACCCATTTTCTTCAGAACATCAAGCTGGATAATGTTTACTGAGCTTCCTCCGTCAATTAGGATCCTGCGGACAAAATGGTTAGAAATAAAGAGAGTAATAACTAAACTATCATGATGAGGATCCTGGATGTCTACGCGATCATCCTCAACAAAGGTTATCACTTTTCCTTCCGAGACAGTTGATGTTCGAATAGGTCTTTCTCCATTATCCATTTTAGCTTCCTTTGCATGCCTTTTAGCTGCTGAAAAGGATGTACCACAGATGTCTGATCCTCCAGAAATAAAGTTTATCACTTGTGCATCTGCCGGAGGAGCTGGAGCTTTTTCAGGGATCCTTTCAGGATCCTGAGTCCTTGGCTTTTTTCTTCTCAACAACTCTTTTAAATGCCCCTTGATTAGCAGATATCCAATTTCCTTTCTCAATGCGATGCATTCCTCTGTCAAATGCCCAAAATCCTCATGGTATGCACACCACTTTGATTTAGCTTTAGTTGCGGCTGGTTTGTCATTCTTTCTGGGCCATCTGGCTTTTTCTCCTAGATTCTGCATCGCAAGGATTAGTTCATGGTTATCAACGAAAAAACAGTATTCAGAAATCGGAGGATAATCCTCATCATCCTCTTCTTGGTCAACAGCATGCACATTCTGGTTGTCAGTTCTGTTATAGGATTTAAATTTGTTGTTCTTGAAAGAGGATCCTTGCTTTTCTTGTTTTGAGGATCCTGCTTGTCTCTCCTGGATCCTCTTGTCATCCTCTAGCCGGATGAACCTGAGTGCCCGAGTCCTAACTTCATCTAGGTTCCTGCATGGTGTCATAACAAGATCATCATAGAATAATGAATCCCTAAGCAATCCCATCTTGAAGGCCTCAACAGTCGTGGCTATATCCAAGTTGGGAATGTCCAAGGATTCTTTACTAAATTTGGTTATATAATCCCGTAATGATTCATTATGACCCTGAGTTATCCTATATAAATCACTAGTCAATCGTTCAAATTTTCTGCTACAAGAAAATTGGTTATTGAATAAGTTAACTAAATTAGCAAATGAAGTAATAGAGTAAGGGGGAAGACTTAGCAGCCATTTGAGAGCTGATCCAGTAAGAGTGGATCCAAATCCCTTGCATAGGCATGCTTCCTTTAACCTTTCTGGAATTGGATTGATCTCCATCCTTTCCCTCTATTGTGCTATGTGTTCCTCGGGATCCGTTGAACCATCATACAGCTTCATAGTTGGAATATGGACTCTTTTGGGTATCTCAGCATCGCAAATCGGTGGTGCAAAACGAGATACCTTATGGCTTCCATCTGCAATCTCCGGGATAGGTTTGACCACCCCTGGAACACTTGATATCATATCCTTCAGCTTCTACAGTTCTTTGGCCATAGCATGGTTGATACCTGCATCCTGCATGAATCCATGGTTAGCGGTAAGAGAATTATTAAAAGTGTTACCTCCCATTGGGTTCAAGTTAGGAATGCTGGATGTGAATCCATATTGCTGGGATTCTGGGATGATGGAGGGACCAGTGGAAGCAATGGTCTGCATTGGAATAAAATCTCCTTGATGGACATCTGAACCTCCTGTTTGCAAACTCTTCAGGATCCTGGCATCTGGTGGGATCCTTAAATCTAGGATGATCCTGGAACAAAGGAGGATCCTTGAACCTAGGATATCCTGGAACAAAGGAGGATCCTTGAGCCTGGGATGATCCTAGAACAAAGGAGGATCCTTGAACCTGATGTGCTCCTGAGTAGGCTCCTGAATTCACGAAGGATCCCATATACTGAGGATAGGATCCTGCTGGCTGGAAATATGAACCTGATGCCTGAGTCACTATTGCTGAGCCGAAGTGCACTCCTCTTGGTCCACCCACATGTTGAATGTCTGGGACCTCTGATGGCTGAGAAGTAATCATTGGAGTATCAAAATTCAAGGATTTGGGCACCAGTGGGGAATGATCCTCTGCCGTTTTCTTTTGTCTCTTGAGATCTCCGATTTCTTTGAGGACCCTGTCATTAGTTTCATCCTGCCGCTGAATACGATCCCTCATCTGCAAAATCAAAGTAAACATATCACTAGTACTGGGAGTAGAAGAAGTTGGAGCAGAAGAAGATGGAGGTTTAGAGAAAATGGAAGTTGGTCTCTTCTCAGCATTTTTCTGAGATCCAGCAGGTGGTGGAGGCAAAGGTGGAATGCCCTGAGATGAATTGACTGCAGACATCGCTGTAGAGGTATTTTTCAACGATGAAGCCATGTATGAAACGATCCGGAATGATCACCAACGGGAAACTTTGTTATGAATGAAGCACCAATTGCCCCACGGTGGGCGCCAAACTGTTTTGGTCAAAAATCACACAAGGATAATGCAACCAAACTCTCTGTTAACGGGGAATTGATGCTTATAATGATGAATAAAGAAAAGGATCACTTATATGTAAACTGCACAAGTGACACAAAGATTTATACGAGGAAAAAGCCCTTGATCAATGAATGATCTCCGGCATAAAAAACCTCGGGTGATGGAAACTACCGATCACCAAACTTCAATATAATAAACAATGTTTACAACTTTGGATGATAACGAGCTAGGTACAAGGATCACTATGGTGTAGTATGCTAGAGCGTGTAAGAAATGTGTTGTGTCTTCCGAATGCTTGAGAGTGCCCTTTATATAAGTGTGTGTGGTTGAATTTAGGTAAGTCACCTAACTACTAGCTCGTTACCCCTTTAGAAACAGAAGTAAATTTAGCCTAACTAATTGCCCGTAATTTGTGCTAAGTTTCCATATTCTCTACAACGTCTATTTCTGGTTATGCATGTGCGAAATTAGCGTGAAAGATTCCTTAATAACACTGCCAAGACCAGGTCCAACTCGTAATTCCTGCAAAACAACATTAAATTCAAAGAGAACAATCGTTAGTATGAGGATACTTAGGATGATCCATGATCCTGATCCTGAAGCTCTTCTGAGGATCACTATCTGCCACAGAAACAAGGATCACTGTTAGGATATCATGTAAGGATCACAGGTCATTAAAAATCCTGCCCTAACAGTACCCAGTGACTCAGGAGCTTGCAACTTGTAGATGTGTAGTGGTCGTCTAACCCGTGTGTTGGGTTCTAAACAAACTTGAACTAAGAACCTTGTTTTAAACTATTTTGTCTATGCTTCCGCTACTTATATGAACTACAACTTGAACTTAAAACTTTTGAACTTTGACTATGGTATTTGTTAACCTTGTGTTTTGTGAGTATTACTTATGTTATTAATTAAATTGCTCAGTATAATTGGTGGCTGGATCCTGGTCAGTCATGCCTCCAAGTGGTGGTACTCCACATGTGGATTTTGGGGGTGTGACATCCTGAATCCTAAAGGTATATGAGGATTGATCACCCTCTCTCACGAAAGGGTATTTTCATACTCTCTAAGGTTTAAAGGTTATCACCTTTCTAAGTCTTGGAGTTTATATGTGACAACCGGTACTTAACGCCTCTTAATTATGCGATTAACAAACGTTTAAGGTGATAATAAATACTGTTTAAGGCACGAATTAACTTAATTAGGCTCTTGGTATGCCTAGGAACGCCTATCTGACCTTATAGTGCGCGTAAGGTTATTTTCGGGAAATCTGCTGAGCGTTAAATGATAACGAAGTGACACCGTACAAAATACTGACAACGTCAAAAAAAAAAAATACAAAGTTTATACATATAATTTAAACTCACGCTTCTAAACGTCAAAACGCGCAAAAGTGAACGAAAAACGCGGAGACCATAACGCACCGACAATCAATAGCGAAACGGAAGCACCGGACTCGACTTATGTCTCGATATTAATATATTATCATATATTTAACTTCGTTTTCAAATTTTAGTATCCGCGGACGAAAAAGGTTCGAAAAACGGTTTAAAAACGGTCAACAACGCAAATTATGTGATTTTTACGCAACCGACGATCAAATGCGCCTACCGACACTGTTATACGTCTTTAGGCTTTAAAACAATAATTCCCGACAATTTTTAGAAAAACGGTTACGAAAACAGGTTTGTAGGAACTTGTGAGCCACTTGAACCACGATAGTGGGCTTGTGGGCCTTGGGCCCAAGCCCAGGCCCACTAGTGAAAACCTAACTATAAAAGAGTGGAGTAACCCTAAATTTTCACCTTGTCTTCAGCCGCATACGAGATCTTGCAAACTGCCTTTTTTTTTGTATTCTCTGCTAAACAAAGAACACTCACATACATAAAATCCCTAAGTTACATCATCACTCTCATCTTTCCCTTACAAACCAATCACACAGCCGAACACCCCTTGTCCTTCCTTCTCGATTCCAACCTGCAAATACAAGGGAACCCACACCACCTCTACCCCCATTTCGGTCTCCCTACTCTCTTAGATGGCCGACCGACCACCACCCGTGGTGGCGGCGTTTGTCGGTTGAAGAGCGACGGGTGGAGGTGAGACCACCACGGCGGCAGAGAAGGAGCTCCGACGATCTGTACTCCGGGTGTTTGGGGGTGTGACGACAGGCGGCACTGACGCCGTCTGCGGCGGAGCGACGGTGGTGGGGGTGAACGACAGTGGTGGCGGTGAAGCTTCATGGCGACGGTCTGTGCATCGGTCCGACCATTTCACCGGTAAACCTGCTTCTTTTGCTTTGTTTCTGAAAAGGTCATGTTGATGGTGGCTGGTTATTGTTGAAGATGATCATTTGATATATATTTTTTTTGTTTGTTTCGGGATATATTCTGGTCTCGTGGCTCCGGTTTTGGTTCAAGATGTTTCACTCACGGGTTCGGGTTACGGTTAACGGGTTCAGACTTGATGACGGCCCAGGTTTCGGCTTCGAGTTCAAGTCAACACGGTCAAGCAGACAAGGCAGTCAACCAAGTCAAACCAATCAACATATTGGGTTGACCAGTCAAATCTGGTCAACAGAAGACTCGGCTCGGTTCAGTTTTGCGGGTCCGTTTTGGTTCGGGTCAAGGTTCGGCCAACAAAATTCAACAACGGTCAACCTCAGTCGACTCGGTTAACACACGGTCACTAGTCAACACGGGTCAGACCCGGTCAACACAGTCAAAACCCGGTCAACTCAGGACCCGGTAACGTTTAGTACGTTAGTTAGATTTTATATAGTTAAACGCGAAACCGAGCTCAACCGATACCGTTGGTGATTATCTACGTTTTATTTTGTCGAAAAGTTATTATATATTGATTTAATCGATTGAATTATTGTGAGTTTTGAAAAGAAAATACGACGACTTTTATTGTCGGGTAATTCCAAAAACAAAGGAAGCTCTGTCCGTTTTTCATAAAATCCGTTACACGAAACAGTTATAATTCCTAAACGACGCCCACCCGATGTCAAAGTATATTTTCCAAAACAAATGTAAAGTGTAATATTTATTTTGACGATCTATAGATTAACAAAGCTCGACTACTTATACAAAATAAATATTATTATTTATCCTTTTTCGAAACATCGATAGTTCGACTAATTTTGAATATCTCTACTTATTTTAAACGTCGGCAATTCCGAATACTTTTACAATAATAAATATAATGCCTTATATTTATTTTCAAAACGCCGATAACCCGAATAATCCCGGACACTTTTATAAAACAAATATAATGTAGGGCGACGATAGTTCGGAAACTATATCTTCAAATGCCGTTGATTCGTATACTTTTATAAAAATAAATATAATAATTTATATTTATTTCAAACTTCTAAACGAAGTACGATACCTTTTTGTAATATTTTAACGACATTATTAATTCGATAACAACGAGCTTATATAGTCATATGCATATATGTTTATTTATTTCCACCCTACGAAAACTACAACGGTATGTTACCGTATTATATACGACATTTCGAATACGTACCATTATTCACCTACGTATTTCTATCCGTAACGACTAACACGACTACGTAAATATATTTATATTTATGCATATAAATATATATTCTAAACCATTCGAAAACTATGTTGTTTTCGAGACTTAGTTTCTATTCCGATTAAATGGGATCAAATTACCATAGATCGGTTATTCTAAGCCAAGCTAACAACACCTTCGTAGAGTCGTTTTATTAACGACTCGGTAGAGCTCGGACACGTAGTTTAGCTACGTTTAAATTAGAAACTTACAATTATTCCTTGATTAGGAATGCTTTAGTTGCACGCTAGCGAGTTCACTTTCATGGAATGACATCACGGAATCACGCTAGGCTAGCTTTGCACAGGAACGTCAAGGTGAGTTCATAACCCCCACTTTTTACTGTTTTACATTTTTATAAATGTTTTCGGGGGTGGAAAGACATGCAAGTTTGCAAAAATAAACAACTTTTCGATGAACGAAAACTCATATTTCTAAACCGTGTTGCGAATGAATTTCAAGCAACTTAAATGGTTTACGAATGATTTCGATCAAACATACCGGTTTTACAAAACGCACACATATTTACGAAACGCGCATGGTTTTCTAATGGGTACAGGCGACACAGTCGAGGGGATTCGACACAGTCGAGGTGATTCGACACAGTCGAGGGTATTCGACACAGTCGAGGGGATTCGACACAGTCGAGGTGATTCGACACAGTCGAGGTGATTCGACACAGTCGAGGTGATTCACACAGTCGAGGTGATTCGACACAGTCGAAGTGATTCACACAGTCGAGGTGATTCGACACAGTCGAAGTGATTCACACAGTCGAGGTGATTCGACACAGTCGAGGTGATTCGACACTAAAAACCGTCTACACAGGTTGAGTACTTCCTATGTCGCCGCATACGTTAATGTCCTCGCGAAACATTAACGATCAACCTGTTCATAGACGCTTTACATACCCATTTACAACACTAAAACTTTCATATATTCATAAGATTCATTTGATGGAAACTCACAAATACATGAATTACAAATGGTGGTAACGTTTTTCAAGTTATACCTAAGTAAGAGGAAGCGCTGATCCTGCTTACAAAGGTTCGTTTGGGCTCGGCCCATTCTCTCTCGTGCAATGCATAAAGACTCTTGTGGGCTAGACTCACATTTTTTTTCATATATCATGCCAAGAAAATAATTTTACTATATTTTCTCAACAACTTTAAAACCGGTTATCAAAAAGATTTATTTTGAATCTTTTCAAAACAAACTATGAATTCGCTCAACTTTATGTTGACTTTTTCGCATGTTCTTTCTCAGGTTGCATTTTCAAAACTATGGAACGGTTGGAATAGAAGAACCCATGGGAATTCGAGTACTTAGCGGCGTTCATTTTCTAGAAGTCTTAGCTTATTTGCTTCCGCTGTGCAATGAAGAATACCGGTCCAGTCACGCCAGCTCTGATATTTCGGGGTGTGACAGATTGGTATCAGAGCTATAGGTTTCAGCGAATTAGGTCTGTAGAGATACCTAGGCTTTAACCTCACTTCCCTCTGGGGACTTAGATTAATAAGACTCGAACACATACAGAACGCTTAGGACTCGAATATGGGTTTCCAACCGTTGCCGAAAACAATGAGTCAAATGTTTTGATTTTAAACATACACAAGTGTTGTGTTGATACACGGTTCACGAAACAGATTCATACATTAAGCAAAACTTTGAGAGTTTTGGATAACATGCATTTAGGACCTTTGGAAAGCTTATGTCGAAACTCATTAGAGGTCCTCACTTAGAAACCGTGACTAACAACTCGGGCAAACACCATTATATTATGTCGTCTATGCTATCTTACTTACCTGAGCAGGTAACCTACGCGGAACAAAACGCTAGTGCAAAAGAATACATGAAACTCAAATTATACGTCAACGGATGTCAGAGCACATCACATTCTAAGCGGAACGAAATGCTAGTGCACAAGTATACATGAAACTTAAACTATACGTCAGCGGACACGACTTTCGAGGCAAGGCCTCTGGAAAACATGATACGGCACGATAACAACGATGCTAATCCCGTCAGCGGGAGAAACAACACAAAAATGCGGTACTTTGCCACGTGATCCTGCAAATGACACGAGTCATGCTAAGGTACGTTAAGACAAGATTTCACAACAGTCGATACTTAGTCTGAAGAGACTTACAATGGTTGCCGCTGCAAAAGAAGTCACATGTCTTCGCATCCCCCCCTACTTCATTCATGGCGATTATGCTACGTACAACATTCTATGGTAATGTCACATAACAACCAATCATCACGTGAACTTCCAGGTAAAGTCCTTAAATTTCTTTTGTTGAAATTTCGACTTCTTGCATATAGTGAGTAGATTTTTGCATTTCTACTCACCCCTAATGATCGTTGCACCACAAAGATTTTCTTCCATGATAGCAAACACTCAACTGCTTTATTTTTGATGAATTCATATGTACGCATTCATTGTTTGTCGCACATGTGGTTCGTTGATCCGTGAAGACCATTGGAGGGCTTCACTCCAAATTGTCGTTTTATCAAAGCTCATATCGTTCGCTATACTTGATCTTTGCATTGTGATCTAGATGACCCGCATTGTTGCAAAGTGTTGACTTTTTGATATCGAGTCAACGAACTAGTCGAAACTCTTTTCTTTTGAATACATTACATGGTTTGTTCATTGTAACCATGTCGAAATCTCTTGTTAACACATGCATTTATCGTTGGAATGTGACTAAACCAAGTTTAATTGTTGAACTTGCTCGTAATATATATTCGATTCAAGATTCCATATGATGGATTGAGGCCATCATATTCTAAATAATCCCAACAAGCGCTTCATTTGCTTTGAACCATAACATGCTTGTTTGGTCTTCGACTTCATTGAATCGTTTCTTTGATCACGATCACCTTGTGGTGGCATTTTTCACAAGTTTGAAGCTTGCGCTAATCTCGTTTACACACATCATGTACGGATTTAATTATTTATCTATTTGTTTATTGATATTAAATCTGCTTTGTTGATTTGTCATATTAAAGCAATCTTAATACACTCATGTGTTAAGATAATGATACACAAATTCATTTCGTATTTCAGTGTACCTCTTAACGGTTCTTTCAGCATCGATCGAACATTTTGTGATATTCATTGCTTTTTCATTTTCGATCGAAAACATTATTTCCTTGTTTCATTTTCAATTGAAAATCCTATGAGATTTGTTTTAAACAAACATTCAGATTTACTTCGTTGAACCTTCAGTTGAATTCAACCACGGTGAACTTGTTTGATCACCGTTATTGAAATATTTCAATCACTACGACACCTTGTGGTGTCGGTATAAACTTGTAGCTTGCGCTAATCATGATCGATCATTTCATGCAAAACTACGTACGCTCTTTGCTTGGCTAATCATTTAAATAGTCTTAATGCAACTATGTATTAAGACGATGATACACCAGGTTCGGTTGTATTCCATTTCGGTGTATCCTTGCAACACGTTGATTTTATTCATTTAATGGTTCGAGAGTTGATAACTCATTTTTATGATTCTACTTATTTGAGTTTGTTGAATTCGAGTTTCACTTATGCAACAACCAACGCTAGATTCCGTTGGTAGTAAATTCTATTGTTTCAAAATTTGATTTGCAGTTAGTGAACGTTCATTTGGAATTCCACTGGTTGAATTTCCTATTTTGTTGAACCCAGTAAACCTAGTCACATTGGTGATAGTATCACAACGCTTCGTTCACTTGGCACCGATTTCTGGAACAAACTCAGTTGAACCGTTGGTTTCTTATTGATGCAGAATGTCTTTACACTCACGTAATGCAAATAAGTCTTGATTCGATTACGCGGTCACTCACTTTGGTATTATTCGGACTTACCTAGAACGACACAACTTTGAGGAGATAACACAGACTAAATTTCGGGGACGAAATTTCTGCAACAGGGGGAGAATGTGACAACCGGTACTTAACGCCTCTTAATTATGCGATTAACAAACGTTTAAGGCGATAATAAATACTGTTTAAGGCACGAATTAACTTAATTAGGCTCTTGGTATGCCTAGGAACGCCTATCTGACCTTATAGTGCGCGTAAGGTTATTTTCGGGAAATCTGCTGAGCGTTAAATGATAACGAAGTGACACCGTACAAAATACTGACAATGTCAAAAAAAAAATACAAAGTTTATACATATAATTTAAACTCACGCTTCTAAACGTCAAAACGCGCAAAAGTGAACGAAAAACGCGGAGACCATAACGCACCGACAATCAATAGCGAAACGGAAGCACCGGACTCGACTTATGTCTCGATATTAATATATTATCATATATTTAACTTCGTTTTCAAATTTTAGTATCCGCGGACGAAAAAGGTTCGAAAAACGGTTTAAAAACGGTCAACAACGCAAATTATGTGATTTTTACGCAACCGACGATCAAATGCGCCTACCGACACTGTTATACGTCTTTAGGCTTTAAAACAATAATTCCCGACAATTTTTAGAAAAACGGTTACGAAAACAGGTTTGTAGGAACTTGTGAGCCACTTGAACCACGATAGTGGGCTTGTGGGCCTTGGGCCCAAGCCCAAGCCCACTAGTGAAAACCTAACTATAAAAGAGTGGAGTAACCCTAAATTTTCACCTTGTCTTCAGCCGCATACGAGATCTTGCAAACTGCCTTTTTTTTTTTGTATTCTCTGCTAAACAAAGAACACTCACATACATAAAATCCCTAAGTTACATCATCACTCTCATCTTTCCCTTACAAACCAATCACACAGCCGAACACCCCTTGTCCTTCCTTCTCGATTCAAACCTGCAAATACAAGGGAACCCACACCACCTCTACCCCCATTTCGGTCTCCCTACTCTCTTAGATGGCCGACCGACCACCACCTGTGGTGGCGGCGTTTGTCGGTTGAAGAGCGACGGGTGGAGGTGAGACCACCACGGCGGCAGAGAAGGAGCTCCGACGATCTGTACTCCGGGTGTTTGGGGGTGTGACGACAGGCGGCACTGACGCCGTCTGCGGCGGAGCGACGGTGGTGGGGGTGAACGACAGTGGTGGCGGTGAAGCTTCACGGCGACGGTCTGTGCATCGGTCCGACCATTTCACCGGTAAACCTGCTTCTTTTGCTTTGTTTCTGAAAAGGTCATGTTGATGGTGGCTGGTTATTGTTGAAGATGATCATTTGATATTTTTTTTTGTTTGTTTCGGGATATATTCTGGTCTCGTGGCTCCGGTTTTGGTTCAAGATGTTTCACTCACGGGTTCGGGTTACGGTTAACGGGTTCAGACTTGATGACGGCCCAGGTTTCGGCTTCGAGTTCAAGTCAACACGGTCAAGCAGTCAAGGCAGTCAACCAAGTCAAACCAATCAACATATTGGGTTGACCAGTCAAATCTGGTCAACAGAAGACTCGGCTCGGTTCAGTTTTGCGGGTCCGTTTTGGTTCGGGTCAAGGTTCGGTCAACAAAATTCAACAACGGTCAACCTCAGTCGACTCGGTTAACACACGGTCACTAGTCAACACGGGTCAGACCCGGTCAACACAGTCAAAACCCGGTCAACTCAGGACCCGGTAACGTTTAGTACGTTAGTTGGATTTTATATAGTTAAACGCGAAACCGAGCTCAACCGATACCGTTGGTGATTATCTACGTTTTATTTTGTCGAAAAGTTATTATATATTGATTTAATCGATTGAATTATTGTGAGTTTTGAAAAGAAAATACGACGACTTTTATTGTCGGGTTATTCCAAAAACAAAGGAAGCTCTGTCCGTTTTTCATAAAATCCGTTACACGAAACAGTTATAATTCCTAAACGACGCCCACCCGATGTCAAAGTATATTTTCCAAAACAAATGTAAAGTGTAATATTTATTTTGACGATCTATAGATTAACAAAACTCGACTACTTATACAAAATAAATATTATTATTTATCCTTTTTCGAAACATCGATAGTTCGACTAATTTTGAATATCTCTACTTATTTTAAACGTCGGCAATTCCAAATACTTTTACAATAATAAATATAATGCCTTATATTTATTTTCAAAACGCCGATAACCCGAATAATCCCGGACACTTTTATAAAACAAATATAATGTAGGGCGACGATAGTTCGGAAACTATATCTTCAAATGCCGTTGATTCGTATACTTTTATAAAAATAAATATAATAATTTATATTTATTTCAAACCTCTAAACGAAGTACGATACCTTTTTGTAATATTTTAACGACAATGTTAATTCGATAACAACGAGCTTATATAGTCATATGCATATATGTTTATTTATTTCCACCCTACGAAAACTACAACGGTATGTTACCGTATTATATACGACATTTCGAATACGTACCATTATTCACCTACGTATTTCTATCCGTAACGACTAACACGACTACGTAAATATATTTATATTTATGCATATAAATATATATTCTAAACCATTCGAAAACTATGTTGTTTTCGAGACTTAGTTTCTATTCCGATTAAATGGGATCAAATAACCATAGATCGGTTATTCTAAGCCAAGCTAACAACACCTTCGTAGAGTCGTTTTATTAACGACTCGGTAGAGCTCTGACACGTAGTTTAGCTACGTTTAAATTAGAAACTTACAATTATTCCTTGATTAGGAATGCTTTAGTTGCACGCTAGCGAGTTCACTTTCATGGAATGACATCACGGAATCACGCTAGGCTAGCTTTGCACAGGAACGTCAAGGTGAGTTCATAACCCCCACTTTTTACTGTTTTACATTTTTATAAATGTTTTCGGGGGTGGAAAGACATGCAAGTTTGCAAAAATAAACAACTTTTCGATGAACGAAAACTCATATTTCTAAACCGTGTTGCGAATGAATTTCAAGCAACTTAAATGGTTTACGAATGATTTCGATCAAACATACCGGTTTTACAAAACGCACGCATATTTACGAAACGCGCATGGTTTTCTAATGGGTACGGGCGACACAGTCGAGGGGATTCGACACAGTCGAGGTGATTCGACACAGTCGAGGGTATTCGACACAGTCGAGGGGATTCGACACAGTCGAGGTGATTCGACACAGTCGAGGTGATTCGACACAGTCAAGGTGATTCACACAGTCGAGGTGATTCGACACAGTCGAAGTGATTCACACAGTCGAGGTGATTCGACACAGTCGAGGTGATTCGACACTAAAAACCGTCTACACAGGTTGAGTACTTCCTATGTCGCCGCATACGTTAATGTCCTCGCGAAACATTAACGATCAACCTGTTCATAGACGCTTTACATACCCATTTACAACACTAAAACTTTCATATATTCATAAGATTCATTTGATGGAAACTCACAAATACATGAATTACAAATGGTGGTAACGTTTTTCAAGTTATACCTAAGTAAGAGGAAGCGCTGATCCTGCTTACAAAGGTTCGTTTGGGCTCGGCCCATTCTCTCTCGTGCAATGCATAAAGACTCTTGTGGGCTAGACTCACATTTTTTTTCATATATCATGCCAAGAAAATAATTTTACTATATTTTCTCAACAAATTTAAAACCGGTTATCAAAAAGATTTATTTTGAATCTTTTCAAAACAAACTATGAATTCGCTCAACTTTATGTTGACTTTTTCGCATGTTCTTTCTCAGGTTGCATTTTCAAAACTATGGAACGGTTGGAATAGAAGAACCCATGGGAATTCGAGTACTTAGCGGCGTTCATTTTCTAGAAGTCTTAGCTTATTTGCTTCCGCTGTGCAATGAAGAATACCGGTCCAGTCACGCCAGCTCTGATATTTCGGGGTGTGACATTATATACTCACGCCTGTAGCGCATAATAATTTGGGATTTTCCCCAGGGCACTAAGGATTTATCTCCAGTATATTTTACTCCTGTAACACAAGAATTGTCTAAACAGTTGGAACTGATATTCAAAAATTTTCTAAGTGTTTATAGACTTCATGCACAGGGGACATTCCTTCTAAGGCGATTGTGTGGAGCACAGAAAATTGAATTGGGACCTAAGATACTAAGTGTTTTGGTCAAAAATTACCTAAGCAATTAAGTGATCAAATTAGTTTTGTGAGGTAGTGTGCTAGTAATACTTTGTAAAAAATATGTTGGTTTGATAGTTTGCAAAAACAGTTTTAGGATACGGCTCAGGATATCGAGCTGTATCTATAATCAAAAATGAGCAAAAATGTAAAGGTTGACACGTGATGTACGAGGAAAGCCCTTGATCAATCTAGATCTCCGGCATAAAACCTCGGGAGCTGACAATCGTCGGCTGCCTTGTTCTTCTTATTGCTTGAATAACAGGATACAATGCAGGATATGACACGGATCAACTAAGTGTTACAATGCGATTCGAGTACAAGTGTTTGTGTTTGTGAGTGGTTACAGGTGGTAGAGAGCAAGAGTGTACGAGAAATTGTGTGTGTGAAAGTCGTCCCTTCCTATGATCCGTGCATTCCTTTATATAGTAGAAGGAAATAACTAACTATGCTAAAAATCCGGGATATTATGCTAAAAATCCGGGATACTGAGATTATTTCCTTTCTGAACGTTGCCAGGCTGTTTCCACTCGTTTTCCACGCGCTTACTAACTATAACTCCGGGATTTAAGCTTCCATAACCGTTACAACATTAATATCTTTGACCAATCTTCGTAACTTTCCATAAAACACGCGAATCTTCAATGTTGACCGTTACAAGAGCTATTTTTTCGCCATCAACGTCCTTATCCTAACCAATTTGAGCGGGTCTTCAGGATGACTTGGTCTTCATGAACGTTAGTCCCTTGTAGCCAACGTATACAAGCAAATTGTTAGTAATAGTCAGGATACTGCCTCAGGATGTTACCAATATCCTGGTCCGGTATCCTGATCGTAATCAGCTCTCATAAAATCAAGATATAGTATCAGGATATGGGATCAGAATTTCACCCATAACAATTGTCCCCAAAAATATAACTGTTGGATATCCTGATTCCGACAGATATATTTTTTAGTCATTCCAACATGTCTGGTAAGGATATATGTTTTCTTCGATCTTGAGAAGCTTGACAGCTATCCCAAGCCTGCCCTGGTGAAAAAAGGAGCCATCTGTTGCTGTTGTCGAAGGTTTCTCTTATGATAACCTTGGCTTCACAGAATCTATCGAGCCCATGACCTCCTTCCCTAATAAGGTAAGTATCCAGATCCTGTATCCCGTACACATATACTGAACCTGTATCCTGGTTAGTCTGTCTTTAATGATACCTGTGTTTTGCAGGGTCTAAATCATCCGGTCGTCCTGCACTTAGAACAATTTTAATTTCCTGCAAGTAGAATAGTTTGACAGTTGAAGGTGGAGGGATCCTGTGTTTTCAGGACGAAGCCTTCAACTGTTTACGTAAATATGCTTTAAAAACTTAATTGTGTCCTCGGTGGTTGGGTCTCTTTTTGAGACGAAACCACGAATACAATCTTTTGGACCAATAATAATAAACTGACCTTTTAGTCTTATTTATTATGTTTTTATTTTGAAAGGTATGTTTCGAATATCCTGATCAAATATCCTGGTCAGGATACTGATGAAATGTCTCCTAAATGTTAGACAAAATTGGTTGAATATGACTTTTTAGAAAACTTAGATAATTTAGATAAGGTTTTCGAGACTTGAAGAATAATAAATCATACCAGAAACACTTAAGCAATAATTTCCAACCTCAACCTTTGAATCCTTTGCAATGTCCCTGGCATGGATGTCCCCTGTCTGTGCAGGATATTGCATCAGTGCATGACATACTTGAGTATTTCTTCACTTAGTGATTAAACTTCGTAGCTTCTTATCCACAAAGAACGTGTGTAATCACAGCTTGTCATATCTTTGAATCTTGTTAAAAACTTTAGTTTTACTGGGGATAAACCCTTACTGTACTGGGGATAAACCCTTAGTATCCTGGGGAAAATCCCAAATTTTCGTGCGCTACAGGCGGGAGTGTATAAACTCCAAGACTTAGAAAGGTTAAAACCTTTAAACCTTAGAGAGTATGAAAATACCCTTTCGCGAGAGAGGGTGATCAATCCTCATATACCTTAAGGATCCAGGGTATAGCCAACAGTAACGAAATTGTCAGCCACTTTTACATGAACTGGTCCCTCCACCTTGAACTATCCCTGGATAACTTGCGCTCCAGGCGGGGTGTTTAAACCCAATTCGTGAGAAACGTGAATACCTTTAAACCTGTGAAGGGATCAGGATCCCTTAATCGTGAGAGAGGTGGCCAATCCTCTAATCTTTCGAAGTATCCTGAGTGTGTATCCCGGAGCTATATCCCGAAAGCATATTCTGCAAAACAACCTTAAACTAAGGTGGGTGTTAGCTTGGCTAACACCCCTCCGATGCTTAAGTTAGTATTGGGTTCAAATAAAATAAATTATATTTAAAAGAGAAAGAATTCATACCATTTTGAGTTAGAAATTAAATTATAAACTCACTTGAAATAGGCTTTGAGATGTATAGCATTCCAGGATCTTGGTAGTATATCCCCCTCCATATTCTTGAGCTGGTATGCTCCTTTTCCGGATTCCGATTCAATCTCATAGGGTCCTTCCCACTTTGGAGCCAACTTTCCATCAGCAGGATTCGTAGTATTCTGAAAAGCTTTCCTTAACACCCAATCTCCAACCTTAAATCTTCTGGTCCTAATATTCTTGTTATATGCCCTGGATATTCTCTGTTGATATGCTGCCATCCTTAGCCTTGCTGCATCTCTTGTCTCATCAATAGTATCCAGTTCTTGACATAAGATTTCAGGATTTGATTCAGGATCTCGTAGGCTTGATCTAGCTGTCGGTATCACCATTTCTGTCGGGATCACTGCTTCTGCCCCAAATACCAAAGAAAATGGGGTTTGCCCAATAGCATTCTTCATAGTTGTTCTATCAGCCCATAGGACAAATGGAAGTTCCTCTGTCCATTTTCCTTTTTTGGCACCTAACCTCTTCTTTAAATTGTTGACGATTATCTTGTTCGAGGATTCTGCTTGTCCATTTGCTTGAGGATGCACTGGTGTTGACGTAATCATCTTAATTCCCCAACTCTTGCAAAAGTCAGTAGTTCTTTTGCTGATGAATTGAGACCCATTGTCACAAACTATCTCAGCTGGTACCCCAAATCTGGTCAGGATATTCCTCTTTATGAAGGATACCACTTCTTGATCCCTGACTTGAACAAAGGCCTCGGCTTCGACCCACTTGGAGAAATAATCTGTCATTGCCAGCATAAAAACCTTTCCACCTGGAGCCTTTGGAAGTTTTCCCACTATGTCCATTCCCCATTTCATAAACGGCCAAGGGGATACGATAGGATATAATGGTTCTGCAGGCTGATGCAGGATGTTACCGTGTCTTTGACATGCATCACATTTCTGAGCATACTCCGCGGCATCCTTTCTCATGGTCGGCCAGTAATATCCTGTTCTCAACACCTTCGAGAACAGAGATCTGCCCCCAGTATGGTTGCCACAGTCTCCTTCGTGTATATCCTGAAGTACCTCCTTGGTCTCAGGATCTTCCAAGCAACTTAGGTACGGACCTGCAAGGGATTTCTTATACAAAATATTATTTATAATAGTAAAACGAGATACCTTCATCCTAAAAGCCTTAGGATTTGTATCCTTTGGGATATCTCCTTCTTGAAGATACTTCACAATTGGAGTCATCCAGGATTCAGGATCCTTCTCAGGATATCCATCACCAGGATCCTGGATACATGCTACTTCTTTATCCTGAGATTTGAAATGTTCCATTGCAGGATACAAGATGTGCACTATTGGTATCTGAGTTCCCTCCGGTATCCTGATAGTAGATCCTAAGTTTGCTAGAGCGTCAGCTTCAGCATTCTTTTCTCTAGGTACCTGTTCAAGTATAAAAATTTCGAAATATCCTGCTAATTTTTTAACAATTTCAAGATATTCAGCTAACTTTTCGCCTTTTACTGCATAAGATCCATTGAAATGGTTAGTAATCAACAGGGAATCAACATATACTTGTAAATATCTAATATTCGTATTTTTAGCTAATTCTAATCCTGCTATCAGAGCTTCATATTCTGCTTAGTGGCAGGAAACTCACCTCTAACGACCTGGGGTAATATGTCCCCCTGTGGCGATTTTAGTAGTATACCCAAACCTACACCTCTTACATTAGATGCGCCATCAGTATATAGTGTCCAAGATTCTATATTTTCTCCGAGCTGTTGCACTTCTAGGTCTACTTCATTTTGAATATCACTACTGAAATCGGCCACAAAGTCTGCTAGAGCCTGAGACTTTATAGCATTTCTAGGTTCATATATTAGATCATAGGCACTTAATTTTACTGACCACTTAGCCATTCTACCCGACATCTCAGGTTTCCTAAGCACATTCTTAACAGGATAATTAGTTTTAACATGAATCCTATGTGTCTCAAAATAATGTCTAAGCTTAGTTGATGCCATAACTAGGGCTAATATCATTTTTTCTAGATGAGAATATCTAGTTTCAGCATCTAATAAACTTTTACTAACATAATAGACAGGATACTGCTGACCTTCGTGATCCTTGACCAAAACAGCACTTACTGCATTCCTTGATACTGCATGATACAGGGATAATGGTTCACCATCCTCGAGCTTCATCATCAGAGGTGCGGTTGAAAGATATTGCTTTAATTCTTGTAAGGCTGCTTCATGCTTTTCTCCCCACTCGAACCTCTTATTCTTCTTCAGGATATCGTAGAATTCTTTACATTTTTCCGAGGATCTTGAGATAAATCTGTTTAATGCTGCTACTCGCCCTGTTAATCTTTGAACATCTTTCATATTTGAAGGTGACTTGATATCCAAGATAGCTTTAATCTGCTCTGGGCTTGCTTCTATCCCCCTTTTAGTCACCATGTATCCTAAAAACTTCCATGCCCCCACTCCAAAATGGCACTTGGCAGGATTTAGTTTCATATTATACTGGTCCAGGATATCAAATGCTCCTTTAATATCCTGGAGATGATCCTCAGCCTTCTTGGATTTGACTACCATATCATCAATGTACACCTCCATGGTGTCCCCCAGTTTGTCTTTAAACATCATGTTCACCAATCTCTAGTACGTTGCACCTGCATTTTTCAAACCAAAAGGCATAGCATTATAACAGTAAATACCTGTTGTTGTCATGAAAGCAGTATCTTCCTGGTCTGAAGGTTCCATTTGGATCTGCTGGAATCCTGAGGATGCATCCATAAAGGTTAACATCTCATGACCGGCAGTGGCATCCACCATCGAGTCTATATGAGGCAGAGGGAATGGGTCTTTAGGACATGCTTTGTTCAAGTCTGTGTAATCTACACAAACTCTCCATTTCCCATTCTTCTTTTGAACCACGACCACATTTGCTAGCCACTTGGGAAATTTGACTTCCCTGATCATCTTGGACTTCAGCAGTCTTTCAACCTCTTCTTGAATAATTATGTTTCGTTCTAGAGCAAACTTCCTTCTCTTTTGCTGGATAGGCTTGAAAGACCTGTCAATTCCAAGCTTGTGAGTTATAATATCCTTAGAAATACCTATCATATCCTCATGCTTCCATGCGAATGTTGACATCCTGCATTTCAAAAAGTTAGTTAAATGATTTTCAATATCCTGAGGGATATTGGCTCCTACGAGCACCGAGATATCTGGATTATCCTGATCCAGGATAATTTTCTTTACATCCTGCTCTGAAACCTCCACGATATCCTGGGCCCGCATCTTTAATTGTTATGCTGCATTAGGCTTGGTTGAGGATTTCATCGAGGATGAGTAACATTCCTTTGCCTCCTGTTGATCACTTTCCACCTTGATAACCCCCCAAGGAGTAGGGATCTTGATACACTGATGATATGTTGATGGCACAGCCTTCATATCATGGATCCATGGCCTACCCAATATGATATTGTAGCAGGATAAGGAGTCCATGACACAGAAGCATTGTATTGAGTTGATCCCTTCAACATATACTGGTAATTTTATCTCCCCAACAGTATTCTTTGCTTCTCCACTAAACCCTACAAGCACAGTGGACTTTGAGGTAATCTCCATCTCAGGGATGTTCATTCTCTTCAGGGTTTCCAGCTGAATTATGTTGACGGAGCTGCCATTATCCACCAATATCATGCGCACAAAATGGTTAGCAACATATAACGTTATTACCAAAGCATCATGGTGAGGATCCTGGACAGTATCCCTGTCATCGCTATCGAACGCGATCACTTTACCAGTTGTGAGGGTTGACATCCTGGTTGGCTTGTTCCCCCTTTCGGCCTTAGCCTCCTTTGCGTGTCTTTTGGCTGCAGAATAAGAAGTTCCGCAGATATCGGACCCTCCTGAGATAAAGTTAATTATCTTGGCGTCGACGGGAGGTGATGCTGCTCGTTCAGGATCCTTCTCAATATCTTGACCCTTATTCTTCTTTCTGCCAGAAGATCCTTCAGATATCCTTTGCTTAGTAGGTAGCTTATTTCTTTCCTCAGGGCAATGCAATCCTCAGTAACATGTCCGAAATCCTCATGGAAGGCACACCATTTGGACTTATCCTTCCAATCAGCTTTTTGTTGATTCTTCCGAGGCCACCTGGCTTTATCTCCCAAACCCTGCATAGCATACATTAGTTCAGGTATATTAACAGAAAAACAATATTCTGACAATTCAGGATACTCCTCAGGATCCTCATTTTCAACAGCGTTCACTTTTTTGCTATCATTCCTGTCATATGGCTTAGAACGATATGGTTTGTATGAGGATTCTGACTTCCTGTTAGTTGGTTCATATGTTGAGGATGCATTCATCCTCTCTTGTATTTTCTTATCATCTTCCAGCCTGATATATCTCAAGGCCCTGTTTCGAGCTTCGTCCAAGTTCCTGCAAGGATTCATCACAAGATCCTGATAAAACTGGGAATCCTTTTGTAGTCCCATCTTGAATGCTTGGACTGTTGTAGCAACATCAAGGTGTGGGATATCCAAGGATTCCCTGCTGAATTTGTTCACATAATCCCTTAGGGATTCTTGAGGCCCCTGTGTTATCCTGTAGAGGTCACTTGTTAGTTTTTCAAAGCTTCTACTACAAGAAAACTGACTATTAAACAAATTAACTAAATGAGCAAATGATGTAATTGAATAAGGTGGAACATTTAGAAGCCATTTCAAGGCTGATCCTGTTAGAGTAGAGCCGAAGCCCTTGCACAAGCATGCTTCCTTAAGTTCTGGCGGGATAGGGTTAATCTCCATCCTCTCCCTATGTTGGGATTGAACCCTATCAGAGGAACAGACAATGTAAAGCCAAAATTGGATCAGCTTAGTGGATTCAGAATAAGCAGATGCTAATATATAAATCTCTCCCCTTGAAAGTGATTACAACAACTGATGACCTCCTATCTGCTGATCTCACTAACTGCTGACCAATAACTGCTGCTCAATTAAAGATCTGATGAAGACTCAAGTCCTGCTGATTCAATCTACTGCCTTGAGTCAAGCACTGCTGATCCAGATAAGTGCTGCTGGGTTCACAGCAGTAGAAGGTTGCAGCATTTGTTCTATAGTCTGTTTGTAATAGAATGTAATAGCAGTAGTTAACACAAGCAGTGTCTGTATAGATCAGAGGTTAGAGTTTGTTAGGAGGTTAGATGTCACTTTCATGGTGACGTCAGCTAAAGATGCTCAGTAGTTTGCAAGTGCTTATAGATAGTACAGTACTTTGTACTGTTCTATTAGCTCTTCACATCATTTGTCTTCTTTGCACGAACAAACTACTGAGCTCGGGCTGAGGAGGAGTTTGCATTCATACATCATCATTGTAATCGTGTTTGAAATAAATTCAATCATTCGGTTCTTTGTGTAAAGATGTTTGATTAAAAGTATTACTCTCATTTGATTGTATACAAAGTTTGTGTTCATCTTAATTTCCGCTGCACACTCATTCATTTCCATCTTATTTTACAAACAAAAGTACAATCAAAAGGAAACTCAGATCCAACAATTGGTATCAGAGCTAGAACAGTCAAATTTGATTTAACAATCATTTTGACGTAAATAGTTCAGCTCAAAACAGTTGATACTGATCGTTTGTTCGTCGTTGAAAAATAGAGTAAGGATTAATCACCATTACAGTTGATTTCTCAGTACCTGTAAAACAACAAGAATGACGTCACAATCCCAGGACGATAAAAAACAACATTGGCTCGCTCTTTAAACCACCTATGCTAAAAAGAAATGAGTACAGCATCTGGCAGAGGAGGATGGGTCACATCCTTGCTCAACAAAGCACAGGTTGTTGGAAGTCTGTTATCTTTGGTCCTCAAGTTCCTACAGTGCTAAGCGCTGAAGATGCTAAAAAATTTGTTCCTAAACCTGTTGAAAATTATACTGAAACGGATTATCAAAAATTTGAACTAGATGCTAAAGCATTTAGTATTGTTGCATCAGCGTTCCCCAACGAAATATATGCTGGACTGTTACATTGTAACAGTGCCAAAGAGTTGTGGGACGCACTTAAGGAACAGTTTGGAGGTACCGAAGAGGTCATAGAAAACAATAGGGAAATCCTGAACCAATAGTATGAAACATTTTGTCATGTTAAAGGTGAATCACTGACTCAACAATTTGAGCGTTTCAGTTGTCTCATCAGTGAACTGAGGCTTGTAAAGGTCACGTTTTCAAACTCGACTCAAAATAGCAGGTTCCTCAGATCACTGCCAGAAAAATGGGACACAATAGCTATTGTCACCAGAACTGCACCTGAGTTCAAGGATCTGACCTTGACCCAACTCCATGGTCGACTCCTGACCTTTGAGAGGGAGTTGAACCAGAAAAGGAAGTTACAAGAGTCAGGGAAAACCGTTGATGATTATTCATTCGGTAACACTGCTCTTCTGGGTCAAGAAGAATCTGGTGGTAGTGGTAAGGATCAGGGTTATGATCACTTCATTGACATAACTGCTGGTGTAAACTTCAACAACCCTGATCCTCACTCTACAGGTTATGCATTCACTGCAAATGAACACCAGATGTCAGACAATTTAAGCTTTGAACTAAATGATTTACAGCATTTCGACCCCACTGACCTAGAAAAATGGACATCTTGCACCAACTGGCCTTGCTAAGTGTTAGAACTAGCAAGTTTTATAAGAGAACTGGGAGAAAATTTCCAGGTCTTCATGGGAACCTAAGGGTTGGGTTGGATAAATCGAAAATCAAGTGTTACAAGTGTAACAGGTTGGGACACTTTGCTAGGGAATGTAGGAGTCAAACAACTGGTCCCATAGTTACTCACCCTAGTTCAAATCCTAGACCTCAAACTCAAAACACTGTGCACTATGCCCAATATGCCCCAGCAGCACATGTGAACAATGCTCACTATGATGTTGCCCCTATGCCAGTGCATTATGTCCAAACAGCTGCTCCACAAATCCAATTTGTTCAAACCCCAGCTCCCAGGCACAAGTGCAATATGCACCTCAAACTACTGCTCCAGTAGTTACACAACCTGAACAACAAAGTTTCTTTAGTCAAGAGTTTGTTGACTGGAGCAGTATGCCTGAAAATCTTAATGATGAAAATTTTGCACTATATGCTTCAAATGATTCTTCTCACAATGAATTTTGTTTGATGGCATTAGAGTCAATACAGGAGGGGGTTGAATCTGAGGAGGAACAGCTGAAGGTTGAAACAGTGGAAGAGGTGACTGAAGCAGTGGTTACTGCTGTAACTGATGAAATACTGCTGGGAGAAAGTTCAGGTGCCCTGATTGAACCAATGATAGATCTATGGTCTGAAGAAGACAAGAAAGATGAAAAAGCTGGTGAGGAAGAAGAGAGAGCTGATGAGGAAGAGAATCCTAAATGTGATTGTGCAATGATGGCTGCTGCCAAGGTATCACCTCAAGTTCTAGAAAAACTATGTTCTGACAATTGCATTATTGCTTTTGCTAACATCAAAGAGGTGAATGAAAACCTTAGGAACAAAATCTTAACTGATGAAGTCAAATTTGAAAGATCTTTAAAAGAACTTAAAAACAAGTTGACTGAAAAGGAAAAAGAGATTAGCAGTTTGAAAGAAGAGCAAAGCATAACCAAAACCCAACTCCAAACTATGGTAGAAAAATACCAAGTTTGCAAAAAGGAGTTAGAGTCCACCCAGATCACTTGTGAAAAATGGGTGGAATCATGCAAAGGGTATGAGGTTATGCTTGAGAAACAGATAAAAAGCAATGTAAAATTTGGGGTTGGTTATAGAAAACATGATGATGAAAACACTGCTTTTGGAAAATCTGTTTCAACCACTGATGTAACTACTGAGTTCATCCCAACAAACAAGGATGGCCAAGAAGTGAAAATCACTGACAAACTTGGTAACAAAATCACACTTGACAGACCAATGGGTCCCTCTGCATTTGAGGAGATTGAAAATCATCAATTTAAATCAAGATGGTCTGATGAGTGTGATATCCTTGAAAATTTCAAGCCAATGGACTTTACATCAACTGATGGTGTTAAGGCTCCAAAAGCTAAAGTCATTCCTCTTAAGGATATTCCAGCAGTGGTCAAAGCCTCTGCTACAAAGGAGTCTGAAAAGAGGAAGAAGAAAGAGAAAATTGATAACTTGTTTTGTGAATTTTGTGAGAAGAGGAACCATCTAACAAAAGATTGTTTCCATTTAAAAGCTTATGACTTAACCAAAACAAGTGTCAATACTTCAGCTGAAAGTTGCAGTGTTTGTGGTAAAACAAACCATAAAACTCAGGCATGTGTGTACCTCAAAAACTTCAATGAAAAGAAGAATGAGTACATGGCTAAAACATCCTTGAGTTCATCAGCATCTGCACCATCTGTCAAGTTCACAAAGAAACAACCACTGTTTGTGCCAGTTCAAACAGCTGTCACAAAACAGCTGAACCAAACATCTGTCAAAAGAGATGTTCAGGTTACTGATGCACCTCCTGCCAATCAGTTCAGAAAGGGCAAGGAAAAACAGTCTTACCAAAGGGTTCCACACGTTTATGAGGTCTACAAAAAGCCCTCTAAACCCAGAGTGTTTCGGTTACCAGCAGTTGATTGGGCAAGACCCCCAACAGTGGTTAGCAAGAAACAGTACTAAAACTGTCCAAACCCCTGACTTAACCACTGCCCATCACACTGCATCCAAACCAGACACTGTTGAGACCCCATCCAAAGCCCTGTTGGCTTTGGAGTCCTTAATGAACTAATCCTTTTACTTCATGTGCAGGGAGCTTCTGCATGCTTTGATAGTCTATGGTATGTAGATAGTGGAGACTCCAGGCACATGACAGGATGTAAAGCCCTCCTCAAAGACTTTAAAATCCATGGTGGGGGTGATATATCCTTTGGAAATAATAGTAAAGGGAAAGTTCTGGGGTCTGGCACAGTGCAATCTGGCAATATAAAATTTGAAAATGTCAATCTAATAGACAACCTAAAATTCAACCTTCTGAGTGTGTCCCAAATGAGTGACAAAGGGTTTGGGTCATTCTTCACAAAAGATTGTTGTAGGATTCTTGGACCAGAAATGGTCAAAAAGATTGAAGCAATAATTAAAAATGGTCAAACAAAACTTGTTGCTCAAAGAAGTGGCAATGTTTATGTTATTGACATGTCTAAAGAGTGTCCCAGAGCTGATGCCTGTCTTCTCAGCTGCCTCTAACATTAAGACAGAACTTTGGCACAAAAGACTGGGACACACAAATCTTAAGACTATAACAGAAATTTCAAAAAATGGTTTGGTGAGAGGCCTACCACAAAAATTGTTTTCATGTCCTGAACATTGCATTTCCTGTTTAAAAGGAAAACTGCATAAAAGTTCCTACAAGTCCATTGAGGAGTCCAAAACAACCCAGTGCTTGCAAATGCTGCACATGGATTTGTTTGGCCCAGTTCAAGTCATGAGCCTCAGAAAGAAAAGATATTGTTTAGTTATAGTTGATGACTTTTCTAGGTTTACATGGACTTTCTTTTTGCACTCTAAAGATGAAACTGCAGGCATTTTGCAAGACTTTGTGACACAGGTTGAAAAGCAATTTGATCTTCCAGTGAAAAGCTTTAGGAGTGACAATGGCACAGAATTTAAAAATAGGGAGTTGGATGCCTTCTGTGTGAAGAAGGGGATTGTAAGGCAGTACAGCATCCCTAGAACACCAGAGCAGAATGGGGTTGTTGAAAGAAAGAACAGAACTTTGATTGAGGCTGCCAGAACCATGCTTGCTGATTCAGGTTTGCCATTAACATTCTGGGCAGAGGCAGTAAACACTGCTTGCTATGTCCAGAACAGAGTTTTAATCAACCCCAGGCACAAAAAGACTGCCTATGAAATTCTGTACAAAATGAAACCACTGATCTCATACTTCAAGGTATTTGGCTGCCCATGCTTTATTTTGAACTTAAAAGATTCCATTTCAAAATTTGCAGCCAAAATTGATTGTGGTTATTTTCTGAGATACTCAACCACTGCCAAGGCCTACAAAGTGTTCAATGCACGGACCAAGGTAGTGGAGGAGACTTTGGATGTAAAGTTCAATGAACTTTCATCAATGAAAATCCCAGCAAATCCTGCTGAACTGTTTGATCTTGAAAAAATCACTTTTGAAAATACTGCTGTCAAGACTAACAGTGCAGGTCCATCAGAAGATACAACACCAGACTATGGGTATGAAGTCATCATCCCTCAAAGGTCTGCCACCAAAGGGAAAGCATCAGTTGTTCAAAACATCTGTGAAAGCTCAACCACTGCTACATCAACAGTTGTTGATCAAAGTAGCCCATCCACCACTGCTTCCATATCCTCAACTACTGCTGACAAAAGTCCTCAAACAGTGGATAAAAGTCAGCAGTGGTCCACTCCATTACCACCCATTCCACCACCTTTTGAAGCCACTGCTGAGTCATCAAAGTCACCAGCAGTGGTTAGATCAATAAAGGGGTGCTACAAGAAGCCAAACCCAAAACATTTGTCTTTTTGCTGGTTTTCTATCACTCCATCAGCCAGTCAAGTACCAAGAGGCACTAAAAGACAACAGCTGGGTAGAAGCCATGCAAGAGGAGCTCCAACAGTTCAAGAGACAACAAGTATGGGAGCTTGTACCACTGCCAAAAGAGGTCAGTCCCATTGGCACAAAGTGGGTCTTCAAGAACAAAACAGATGAAAGGGGCATTGTTGTCAAGAATGTAGGTTCCCTTGATGTTATGGATCTTCACAGAATCGTCTTTCCAATCAAGAGTGCGGAATCCTCTTGATCAGAATTAGCAGAAAACGTGTAGAAACAGAAATCAGCAATCACTTTCAATCTGGATCTTTATTGATTATCTATCAAACTGATTACAATCAATCAAGATCCCTCACAAACCCTAAATTCGTCCAAGTACTAGCTCTCACGAAATTCTATCTCTCACAAACTGTTTTGGCTGATTAACCTTAACCCTAATGTCTAACCTTGTTTATGTAACACAAGGTTCACAACTGGGCTAGGTTAAAGACTCCTGGGATGCGAATCGGACAGGCCCAATTCGCCCCCCATCACCCAATCCTTTGGGTTTAGTTAGCCCAAACATTACAACTAACTATTACAAAGCTAAACCCGCTAATCGTTTATCGTATAACTAATTACAAGATATCCAAAGACCAAATCTAAGATGTTGTCACAAACATGCACCAACAAACTCCCCCTTGACAATAGCTTCATAAAAACTTTGTCTTGAGTCAAAACTTTGTCTTCGGTCTTCTTGCAATCTTCAAGTAATCTTGCACTGTCTTTGGTCTTTGGATAGCTTCAGCTTCAATAGCTTCTGTCAGCAACAGACTCCCCCTAAGCTGATGCATCCAATCACCAAATCTTCAACATGTTAGCGTTTGAGTAAACTCCAGTTCAGCATTTGCACAGCAATCTTCAAACTCTTCAACTCTTGTCTGCAATATAGAAAGGAGGTTCTACCATGCATCCAATCAAACTCTCATCTTCAAACTTCACAGCAACTTCTCAGCAACAAACTGCTTCAATCTGTATACTATAAAACAAACATCTCGAGAAACCATAAGAATTTTTCAACAAAGTCAAATAAATTATTATTTTTCAAGAGATTAGTAAAACTGTATCACAGATTAAGCATTTTCAATTTCATCACCAACACGTAAAACTTTTTGTTCAACACACAAGAACCTGCCTGATTGAAAATTTTGAACTCACTTTACAACACCGTCTCCCCCTATCGGTAACAATTCCTCCAAGAATAACAGTTTTCCGTACGTTAAGAATTTTAAACAGAAAAAGACACTATTTTTGGATTTTTTATATTTTCTGAAAGCAAGTAATAACAAAAGCAATAAACACTCTATTTTTGTGAGAATCACTGGTAAGAAGATCATATCAGCACAAGCAAACTGTTTCACACAATTATATAATTCTTTATTTAATTTTTCGTGAAAAGCAGTTCAAGACGATTACCACTATGTTTGTCCACTTAAACAAAATGCATGACCATTTCAAGTACCATTACCGTATGATACGTTAAGGTAATTTTAATACTGATATACTAGCGTGTCCCACTTCAGGATATACCCCCGCGATCAAGGTATGCACAAAGATTCATCGTAGTAGGTGAGTATACTGATGGCATCCTTTAAGATATCTTGTCTGTGTCTAGGTCTGCATATAAACTGTTTTATCATGTTTTGATTGCTTAACCATGAACACCCAAATAAATACAGCTCAAATCCTGGAAATATGAACAACAGACTCTATCATGCAAGTATCTTCCCTACCACATATTTTCACAAGTCCAATCCAGATTTCTGAAATCTTAACTGGGAATAGGTTGAGAAGAGAACAGAATAGATCTTTAGTAGAGATGGTATAATATACAGATCAAATGAGATTTTCTCAGTTTGATATAGGTTTCTTGGGTTTCTTTTGGGCACTTGAGGGCCTCTTTCGGGTGTATTAGATCTATAGCGCGACAACGAACAGCTAGGTCAGCATGTATCTGGATGCAGCAGAAGCTGTCGTTGCCTAGCACCTCCAGGTCAGCATATATCTGGATGCAGCAGAGGAGGTACACGACTTTTGTCAGAGAAGATTTCAGAATCAGATCAAAATTGTGTGTATCGGGAAATATACAGACATTCAAATAGAAATGAGCTAATTCCAAGTGACTATCTTTCCTGGGGTCATGTACAATTTTAGTTCTAACAGACAGACAGCCAAAATATCCCTAGTTGAAACAACAGTATAAAGACCCAAAACTTCAGATTTTGGCAATCTATCAACGCAAGAATTAAGGTCATTAAACCATACACCACTAATGTGTTCCCCACTCATATTCAGTTCATTTAAGTTTATATCACATTGGTAAGTTGATTATTTCATGCTTTTTGCCTACTGGTACATCATATAATGAAGCTGCTATCACACTTAAGCAATTTATGGTTCAAGTTCTGTGTGACAGTCTAACTTGCTGATGTACTATCATTTCTTCTTTTTCACACAGTGAAATCTCATTTTTGATTTTCTATTTTTTTTATGTTTTTGATTTTTCAATTTTTTTTATTTTTGATTTTTAAGAAAAACAGTAAACTATTTACAAAAATTCTTATGAAAAACCAGTTATTCAGGATTCCTCATCCCGTTGAGTTCGACTAAATATTCAAAGCGAGCCCTGTCAAATGCTTTAGTATAAAGATCTGCCAGGTTATCCTCTGTGTCGACTCGATGTAATTCAATTAGTCTCTTTTCAGCACAATCCCGTATAAAATGATGACGTATGTCAATATGTTTTGTACGACTGTGGTTCACGGGATTATTAGTTATTGAAATAGTGGCATTATTGTCTATCATAATAGGAGTACGAGTGAAATCCAAACCGTAATCGCGCATTTGCTGTTGTATCCAGAGAACCTGAGAGCAGCAGCTTCCAGCAGCAATATATTCAGCTTCACACGTAGATGTAGACACACAAGATTGCTTCTTGCATTGCCAAGACACGATCCTGCCTCCTAAGAACTGACAACCACCTGTTGTAGACTTTCTGTTCGACTTGCATCCTCCAAAGTCTGAGTCAGTGTAAGCAACAAACGTCAGATCACTATCAGCTGGATACCACAACCCAAGTTTAGGTTTCCCCTTCAAGTAACGAAGAATCCGCTTCACTGCTTTCATGTGTGACTCTTTAGGATTCGCCTGATATCTGGCACACAAGCATACGGCAAACATGATGTCGGGTCTTGAAGCAGTCAAGTACATCAGAGAACCAATCATTGCCCTGTATTGAGTAGGATCAACGTCTTCAGTACTTTCATGATCTGGGCCAAGATTGTGATTTTCACATATGGGTGTGTTGGAAGTAGTGCAATCATTCATTTTGAACCGACTCAAAATGTCATACACATACTTTGTTTGATGAATAAACATCCCATCCGCCTTCTGTTCAACTTGTAATCCCAGAAAGTAAGACAGCTCACCCATAGCACTCATTTCGAACTTGCTCTTCATCACCTGCTCGAACTCTTTACACATGCTTTCATCAGATGACCCAAAGATGATGTCATCCACGTACACCTGTACCAGCAGAAAATCTTCCTTCTTCCTCTTGATGAACAGTGTACTGTCAATCTGACCTCTTTCAAAACCATTCTTTATCAGATGTGTAGACAGTGTCTCGTACCACGCCCTGGGAGCTTGATGTAACCCATACAAAGCCTTATCAAGTTTGTACACTCGATCTGGATAATCTGGATCAACGAACCCATCTGGTTGTGAGACATACACCACTTCTTGTACTTTCCCGTAAAGAAACGCACTCTTCACATCTAGTTGGTAAACTTTGAAGCCCTTGAATGAAGCAAAAGCTAGAAACAAACGAATTGCCTCCAACCTCGCCACTGGTGCAAACACCTCATTGTAATCTATCCCTTCTTGCTGATTGAAACCTTTGACCACCAATCGAGCCTTGTTTCGCGTGACTATTCCTCTTTCATCCTTCTTGCACCTAAATACCCATTTAGTGCCAATCTCTCTTTCACCTTTAGGAAGATCAACCAACTCCCAAACTTTCAACTTAGCAAACTGGGCCAGTTCCTCTTATATAGCTTCAACCCATGAATTGTCTTTAAGAGCCATATGAATGTTCTTCGGCTCCTCTTGGGAAATAAAGCAACTATACAAGCATTCATTCACAATCCCAGTCTTCTCAGTCGAAACAAATAAACCAGTATTCGCTGCTATGCTTCTTCTCGTCTGAACACCTGCATTAGGATCTCCAAGTATCATGTCAACTGGATGATCTCTATTTGCTCGTGTAGTAGCAACTGCATCGACTTCCAAATTGTCACCCAGGTTTGAGCCAACCTCCCTCTGAATAGTCTGATCTGCAAAAGGATTAATGAAATCCTCCCCCTGATTGGGTTCGGGTTCATCGTCACTTGAATCAGTATCAGCAGCATCTTGGGAAGTGACCGGAGCATCTGTCATATCAACGTTCGATCTAGGCATGAACTCGCCTTCATCATCACCAATCACTGTTTGAATAAGCTGAGACTCATCTGCATTGGAAAACTCAGGAATATTAAATGATTTAAAAACACTTTCATAATCATATAATATAGGTGGTCCACTCGTTGATTGTTGAGGTTTGTAAGAAGTGATCTCAACATTAAACACAACCTCAATTTTACCAGTTTTTAGATTAAAAACCCTTTTATTCGGTGCGCCAGGTACGTAACCTAGAAAGTAGCCCTCGTCAGCCACCTCACCGAATTTTTGTTTATCTTTATTTCGCACAATGGTGCAGGGTAATCCAAATGGTTCAAAGCCTTCTAAGTTTGGTTTCTTGTTAAACATTAATTCATGACAAGTTTTGTTAAAACGTTTAACAGTCAAAACTTTATTTAGGACGTAGCAAGCTGTATTCACAGCTTCTCCCCAGAAGAGAACTGGTAGCTTAGAATCTGAAAGCATCGTCCTAGCGGCTTCAATCAACGTCCTGTTTTTCCTCTCAGCAACTCCATTCTGTTGAGGCGTATAAGGAACAGAATATTGATGTTCAATTCCCTTGCGAAGACAATAGAGATCCAGAATACGATTCTTGAACTCCGTGCCATTATCACTCCTTATCCTCTTGATCTTTGCATCATGGACGTTTTCCAATTTTGTAAAAAGATCTATCAACATCTCTGCTGTCTCATCTTTTATACCTAAAAAGAAAACCCATGAATAACGTGAGTAATCATCAGTGACAACTAAACAATAGTACTTTCCACCTATGCTCCTCACGTTCACTGGACCGAATAAATCCATGTGAAGTAATTCGTAAGGGGCATCTATGGAATTTACTGTTTTTGATTTATGAGGTTTCTTATGTTGTTTTCCCTTTTGACATGGAAGACATTTGTCTTCCACTTGAAACCTCCGCAATGGAACCCCTTTCACTAGCTCATTTTTAACAAGGTAATTCATTTTTCGATAGTGAATATGGGCCATGCGTCTGTGCCACAACATCGATTCAGCTTCAGATGCTTTTGATAGTAAACACGCCACCACTGCAGTTGGATCCTTAGCACCCATGTCCATGACATAAGTGTCATTTCTCCTTGGCGCTCGCATCACTATCCAATCGTCCGGTATCTCCAAACCTGGTTTCAACACTAATGCTTCAGTCTTGGTAAAATGGACCGAGTGACCCTTGTCGCAGACTTGTGACACGCTCATAAGATTGTGTTGAAGCTGCTCCACATAGTTCACTTTGTCCAGCGTGATCTTCCCATTGGTCACCTTTCCTCGTCCTGTAATTTTACCACCTTTTGCACCCGCAAAATTCACCTGTCCTCCATCATAATCTTCAAATTCAGTCAACAATCTCGCATCCCCCGTCATGTCCCTGGAGCAGCCACTATCAACATACCACAAGTTGATAATCCTCCTTAGCAGCTCCTGCACACACCAACCAAAAAATTAGTTAGATTGGGGGACCCAAGCCTTAATGGTCTTGGGTCGTCCAAATTCACCAACCACCGGAACATCCATCCAATATCCATTACTCCTAACTGGAGTCTTGGATCTTAGACCTGTTGGAATTTGATTTTGATTTCCACTAGGTCTTTGGTCCTGAGGGTTCCTATGTGTGTTTGGACTATTTGACCTTTGTAAATTTTGATTTTGATTCCAAGAAGCATTATTATTATAATTTCTAAAGCCACTGTTATAAAAATTTCGACCACCATTATTTTGGTATCGATTTTGATATTGACCTTGACTTCTGAAATTATTTGTATTTTGGTTGTTCATTCTTGGTGAACTGCTTCTAGGTCTCTCAAATCTGCCTGGTGGAGATCTAGGCTGAAATCTAGGTTGATTTCTTTGAAAACGAGGAACTTGTGGAGTTCCTTTTTAAGCCTTATCCACACCAACAGCAACTGTCTCTGGTTGCTTAGGAGTAGATTTCTTTGGAGAGTTTGACTCTCTCTCCTGCTTATCACCACTCTTCTCTGGTGACTTCTCTCTCTTCCTCTCATTCACTTGTGCTTCATTCTTTTTGTTAGGACAGCAGCTAGCTACATGTCCTTTGGTGTGACATTTGAAGCACGACATCCTTTTCGAAGACTTCTTATCTGAAGCCTTTGAACTAGATTCAGGCTTTGATGATGATGCTTTAGAAGAATCTGGTTCAGTTTGCTTAATTTCAGAATTTTCTTTGTTTTTATTTTTAGCAAACTCTACGTTCGATTCATTTTCAATAACAGCTGTCTCATTTTTCATGTCACTTCCTTGAACAAAATTTATCTTTTTAGCAAAAGTCGAATTTTTATTCTTAGGTTGTGAAGTGTTCTTTTTCAAAACTGGTTTGCTGTTATTATCCTTCTTAGCATCACCTCTCTCAGACTCATCACCTCGACTTGCTGTGGAACTACTTGGTGCTGTTGACATAAACTTTGTTAGCTCATCTTCATCAGGTAGGAATGAATAATTATGACTAAGAGGAGGTGGGACTTCATTATAGCCTTGGAATCCCACACTAGTCTTGTCATTACTCTTCTTTAACCCACCCATCATATGTTTCATAACAAAAGTAGATTCCCTGAATTGACCCAATTTCTTTTCAAGTTCAACAATTCTGAGTTGAGCATCTGACAACTCTTTGTTTTTATCAGAAATCTCTTTTGTTTTCTCAGCCATCATGTCATGAGCTAAGTCTATGACTTGAAGTTTTTCATTTAATTTGCAGGTTCCGGCTTCAATTTCACTTTCATAACCTTTTATTTTCTTCAAGTATGACGTTTCATTTCTTTTAGCAAAAAAGTTTGATTCTTTAATGTTAGACATCTCGCTTACCAAACTTTTATTTTGTGCAGACAACCTGTCAACCTCACCTTGTAGTTCACGACATTTTAAACACACAGAATTAGACTTTACCTCTCCTGTTTGTTTGTCAAGGTTGGCCATTAGAGCTGCAAGCTGAGCTTCCAATTGTTTATACTTAGCATCCTTTTCCTCAGCTTCTTTTTCATATTCAGACTTTTGTTTTTCATCTTCAGCACCTGTTGTCTGATTAACCTTCTTTTCTTCAGCTCTATTTTCTACCTTCACCTCAGCATCCACTTTCACTTCTGCATCATCTACTTTAGCTTCACCATCATCGACTGGAGTAATCTCTGCCATGAATGCTTGAGTGACATCCCCATCATTTTCTAAGTGAATGCTCCAATCATATGAACCCTCTCTTGCAGTAGAGATCAACGCCTTTGAGCTAGAGTTGTTTGATGCATTCCTGTTGTTTGAACTCTAGCTCGAATTATCTTGCTTTTGTTTCTGACATTCCCTAGCAAAGTGCCCATAACTTTGACAATTAAAGCACCTCACTTTGGTCTTGTCGAAACCAACACTCCTTCCCACAAACTTTCTTCATGTTCTGTTCATGAACCTTTTCACACGCCTAGAAATCATGGCCATTTGCCATTGCAAATCCATCTCTTCAAGATCATCAGGGTCAATCTGATCATAGTCTTCATCTAAAGTAGCAGGATCAGAAATCTTTCCCTGAATATAGTTTTCATAGGAAGCAACAAACGAAGCAAGTAGAGCCAGATGCTCTTCAGCAGACTTCACACTCATTGGCATTGACTTAGCAGCAGTACTCAGCTTAGAAGCTGATGTTTTCTTAACTCCTGATGATCCTCCTGAAGCAGCAACAAAACACACATCACCATCCTGATTCACCATAACCTGCTCATTCTCACATGATAAAAACGCAGTAGCAGAGTCGCTAGAAGCGTTGTGAGATGAAGAAGATGTAAGCCCATTGTAAACAGCCGGATCTTGAACCTGATCATATCAAGTATCTTTCTTCTTCATGCTGAGCTCATAAGCTCTCAACTTTCCTACTACCTCTTCAAGCTCTTTTGTTTCATAATCAGCTTCACCCTTGATCATTAGAGTGTAGATATCCCACTTAGTAGGCAAAGCATCTAGCAGCTTGTCATTCTTCTCTACTTCAGAATAGCAATCGATCTCATAATTGTCCATTTCTGACATCAGATGGTAGTAACGAGTGATGACGTCTTCAAGTGACTCATGCTTCATGTACTTGAAAACAGCGAACTGCTTCTTCAGTAGATCAACCTTGTTCTTCTTGACATCAGCATTTCCAGCGTATCTTTTCTCCAAAGCATCCCACATATCCTTTGAGTTAGTGTACTTCTTGAAGGTATGTTTGATGCTATCAGGTAACGACATTTTGATTGCAGCCAAGGCTCTCTTTTCAACCTCATACATCTTTTTATCGTTATCTTGCATGTTCACATATTCAGTTCTACGTGGTCTGCCCTCAAAGTCGTGTGTAGGATTCACGTACCCATCTTCGATGCATATCCACATGCGCGTATCCTGATATTCAATGAAGGACTGAAAACGATCCTTCCATGTCAGATAATTCTCCACCTTCATCATCTTAGGTGGTTTGTTGGTAGTACCAACCTCATGCTCCATCTTCAACAACTCGTTCAAAGTAGACATGTTTGACATTTTAACGTTAACATACTGAGAAAACCGTACAAAAGTCGTCCGAAAACAGTGGTTACCAAATTACACCGTTAGAATCGTCTCGAAAAGACGAATCCAGTGATATATAATGTCAAAAAACGAATTCGGGATTTTCCAGGTACGTAATTCAACAGTGCGAACGGTTCTGTCTAACGAGCAACGGATCAATTTCTATTTGCGAAACACTGAAAATTTTCCGACGCTTACCAACTTAAATTCCACCCTTTAATTTTGCTATTAATTTCGCTAGCTAGTCAAGGGTTATTTCGCAGATCAAATTCGCTGGTCTAATTCACTGATCTAGTTCGCTTAAATGTCAATTTCGCTGTCAAAATCGCTGGTCAAATTTCGCTGCCAATTTCGCCAAATTCGCTGGTCAATATCGCTATCCGACGACCAGTAAATTCGCCGAAAAACCGTGGTAATTTCGCTGTGTAAAATTACACGGTCACCAAAGTCGCCTTTGGATTTAATTTCGCCGGTAAGTTTGCTGGTTAAATTCGCAGATCAGTCAATTTCGCCAGTCAGTCAATTTCGCCAGTCTATTTCGCCAGTAACTAAGGAAACTCAATCTGTTCGAAATTTTTGATGATTTTCTGATTTTCCTAACAACTTTCTGCAAAATCAAAACAAGCAAATTATCAGTGATTTTCGAAAATCAACAAGAAACAGAACGATGAACGCGAAGAACATGAAGAACAATCTTCGAATCTTCAAGTGTTTCCAGCCAAAATCCTTCAAACAATCAACCAAAAACAGTCCTGCAAACCCTAAAACCTGCAAAACAGCAATCAAACAAACCAGAATATCAAAACAGCCAACAAAATTCGAAAATCAAAATCAACCACACAAAAATTTTCGAAAATTTTAAAAACCCTAATTATCCGGTTTCAAAAATTTCGAAATTTTACTCCCTGTTTCTGCAGCAAACAATTCTGAACCGAGCAATCAAGAGCCTAAAGCTCTGATACCAATTATAGGTCCCCTTGATGTTATGGATCTTCACAGAATCGTCTTTCCAATCAAGAGTGCGGAATCCTCTTGATCAGAATTAGCAGAAAACGTGTAGAAACAGAAATCAGCAATCACTTTCAATCTGGATCTTTATTGATTATCTATCAAACTGATTACAATCAATCAAGATCCCTCACAAACCCTAAATTCGTCCAAGTACTAGCTCTCATGAAATTCTATCTCTCACAAACTGTTTTGGCAGATTAACCTTAACCCTAATGTCTAACCTTGTTTATATAACACAAGGTTCACAACTGGGCTAGGTTAAAGACTCCTGGGCTGCGAATTGGACAGGCCCAATTCGCCCCCCATCACCCAATCCTTTGGGTTTAGTTAGCCCAAACATTACAACTAACTATTACAAAGCTAAACCCGCTAACCGTTTATCGTATAACTAATTACAAGATATCCAAAGACCAAATATAAGCTGTTGTCACAAACATGCACCAACAAAGAACAAAGCCAGGCTTGTGGTTCAAGGTTACAGACAGGAAGAGGGGATTGATTATGATGAAACATTCGCCCCTGTTGCTAGATTGGAAGCTATCAGACTGTTCCTGGCCTTTGCTGTCAACCACAACATGAAGGTGTTTCAGATGGATATCAAAAGTGCTTTCCTCTATGGTACATTGCAAGAAGAGGTATATGTATGTCAACCTCCAGGCTTTGAGGATCCATTTTATCCTGATCATGTCTACAGGCTAAACAAAGCCTTGTATGGCCTGAAACAAGCACCAAGGGCCTGGTATGAAACTCTTTCCAACTTTCTACTCTCAAATGGTTTCAAAAGAGGTACCATTGATAAAACACTGTTTCTTAAATGGAGAGGGAAAGATTTAATGATTGTCCAAATTTATGTGGATGACATTATTTTTGGAAGCACATGTACCAAAATGTGTGAAGAGTTTAGAGAACTCATGACAGCTGAGTTTGAAATGAGTGCAATGGGTGAGCTGCAATGCTTTCTTGGTCTCCAAGTACAGCAAATGCAAAATGGAACTTTCATTCATCAAAGCAAATATGCTAAAGAACTTTTAACCAAATTTGACATGAATGATTGTAAACCATGCAGCACACCCATGGCCACAAATAAGCTGGTCATGTCTGATGAAAAGGATGAGCTGATTGACCAAACACTTTATAGAAGCATGATTGGGTCTTTATTGTACCTAACTGCATCTAGACCAGACATCATGTTTGCAACATGTGTCTGTGCAAGAAGTCAATCAGCTCCCAGAAAATCTAATCTCATTGCTGTAAAAAGGATTCTCAGATACATAAAAGGTGCTCCCACACTTGGTATCTGGTATCCAGCTAATGGGAATATCAAGCTTTCAGGTTTCTCAGACAGTGACTTTGCTGGTTGTCACACAACAAGGAAGTCCACTTCAGGAGGGTGCCAGTTTCTAGGTGATTGCTTAGTTTCTTGGCAAAGCAAAAAGCAAGCAGCAGTTTCAACATCTACTGCTGAGGCTGAATACATTGCTGCTGCAAGCTGTACAGCCCAACTCCTGTGGCTTCAAAATCAGTTACTGGATTTTGGTATCACTGCCTTAAAGACACCACTTATGCTGGATAGCCAGGCAGCAGAAAATATCATCAAAAATCCAGTTTCCCATTCTACCACCAAACACATCGACATCAGACATCACTTTGTGAGGGATTGCTATGAAAAAGGTTTGATTTCTCTGCATCATGTTCCAACTAAAGACCAGCTGGCAGATGTGCTCACAAAAGCACTTGATACAGCCACTTTTGAAACTCTGGTCTCTAGGATTGGGATGCTAAACATGGAATAACAAGCAACATCTTGTTTTTCTATGAATAAAAGCAATAAAATGTTTTCAGAAAATCAAAAATCCATCCTTAAAAATAGCTTAAAAATGAAAATTTCATTAAAATCCTTAAAAGTCTGCCATAACCACTGATTGTTCAAAAGTCTGCTTTACATCAAAATGTCTGCCCATTGCTGAAAGGCAACCTCTGTTCTCTCATTCCTTGATAACCACTGTTGTTCAAAAGCAGTGTCTTATCCACTGATATGCTAACTACTGATAGTAAAAATCATCCACTGCCCCCTTTCCACTGCTTTCATCAGTTGCTTTCACCAAAAGTATTGTCCTTCATTTTCACCAGTGGTTGTCACGTGGGCAGTACATAGTAGTCAGACTTTTTGGAACGGCTGCCACGTCAGCATTCACTCTCTCTCCTATAAAACTCCCCACTCACCATCCAAACAGGGTTTTACTGTCGAATTGAATTCATAAAAAATTCTCTTCTCAAAGCAGTTTTGTCACACCCCGACCACGTAAAACAACAAATCGTGGCGGAAACGTCGGGGAGTGTTGTAACAGAATCATTGTTTCACAACCATGGATCAAATAGTTTTGTTTTATTGAATTATTGAACTCAATGTTTTGATACAATTTAGATAATTACAAATAATTGTTTCTCAGTTTTAAAGTCGCTAAGGCACAAGTCCATCCTATGTGTAGCATGCATCAGCAATCATCACATAGTAGTACCTGAAACACATATGAAAATATGGTACGTCAGCATAAAAATGCATGTGAGTAACATAGGATTTTGTGTATTAGATTCATGGCTTTAGATAATATGAGAAAAGGTTTTATGTTTTCAAAATAGCCATGAATCTAATGTAAAAGTTTTGTTTCTGAAAATGTGTCATTTTGGAAAACGGGTTTATAGTATAGACAAAAATATACTTTGGTTTTGAAAAGTTTGTACAAATAGTATATCATAGTATACTTTAGTTTTGAAATAGTTAAATGGATAGTATATCAAAATATACTTTAGTAATTAAAATAATAGTTTCGGTAGTATATCTCAAGTATACTTTGGTTTAAGAATAAAAGTATTGGTAGTATATCAAATTATACTTTGGTTTGTAAATAGCATATCAACTATGCTTTGGTTAAAAGTAGCATATCAACTATGCTTTAGATAGTATATCAAAATATACTTTAGTTTAAAATAACAAAGTTGGTATTATATCAAACTATACTTTGGTAAACAGCAGCATATCAAACTATGCTTTGGTTTAAAAATAGCATATCAACTATGCTTTGGTTTAAATAACAAAGTAGGTGTGTTAAAACATATGTTGGATTTTTGTACATAGTATATCAAAATATACTTTGGTAGATCACATTTGAGAGCACATCAAACTGTACTTTTGTAGTATATCAACATATACAAAGAGAGTGTGATTTGGTATTCAACCAAGCCTTAGTGTATCAAACTACACTTTGGAGACTATAGAAATACCACGAAGGCAATTTCTATTTGGTTTAAATTTGGTTTCTGACATTCCATACAACAGGAATGGGGTGTCTAGTCCTATAGCGCTATATCATACTACCAATCGGCTGGGTGAATGTATAAAAATGGTACAATCCAACAATTTGTTTATTAAGTTTTGGAAAATCAGTGTTTAACCCATAGGTAATTGTTTAATTTGTCAAAAGAATATGTATTAAGCATGTGTAATCATATAGTTTAAAAATCAGGAAAATAACAGATAGGCATATATGTTTCACCCCAAAACAATTGAAAACAGTAAAAGAGGGGACTATGTACTCACTTGAGATTGCGAGTATCCTTGATTAAGTGTCCTAACAAAGCTCGGGAAATCAAGGAATCAAGTGGCACCTAGAATGGATCACTATGTTAAACAATCGGATCCTAAGTCGGGAGGTAGGATAGAATGAAGTTCTATAAATCAAATGAGTATTGCAACTCATATGGCATGATTTAATAGAGCTAACATTCTGATTTGGAAGTCTACCTAAGTGCTTTTGACCCGTTTCGACCCATTATGGTAGTATAAGCCACTATAATGCGTCGTTTGCGTAAAACTAGGTTCGGATGGTTAACTATGTGCTATGTCAAGTCTTACATGCCCAATTATCCCTAAACATGTTACTAATTCAAATTATATGTCAAAAATATGTTCACATAGTCAAAATACGGATTTTAGCTTCAAAAGGGCATTTTGGTCATTTCCTATGGGCATACAAGCTAACTAGCATACGACTAACCAATCCTAGGTGATCATAGGGTATAACCTCAGTGGTTATTCCCTATACAACTATGATCACTAACTAAGCTTGGTCGGATCCTAAAGATCGACCAAATGGGTCGGGTTCGAAAGGCTTAGCGGTTGTTTAGACCGCTTACCTTGCGACCCTAAACAAGCACTAAACTAATAGTGTCGACTTAAACATGTCAAAACATGTCTAACCTACTGATTTGGTATCAAAACAAAGCGTTTTGATACCCTAAAGTAGTTCCGTTGCAAAATGCGTGCTAAAACGCATTTTGACCGAAACTTTGACTCGACACTACAACTAGTTAACGTGGTAATCAGCGGCTATAATCACGAAGGATTATAACTATCGTGATTACAATCACGTTTCAAAGTTCAATTGAACTTTGACTTGACCAATTGATGGTCAAAACCGAAAGTCAAACTGTTGGCCAAACGTTTGACTTTCTGCATTACATAAGGAAAAAGCCATAAAAAGAATGAAAGAAGCTCACTAAGGGTCCTTGCTATCTTTTCAACAAGAAGACAAAGTCCCAATTCAGCTTAGGAGAGCTCCAAAGCAGATGTGAAGGAGAGAAAGAAGGAGTGAGCAATGAACAAGTGAATGCAGTGGCCTATTTATACTTGTTGGTGATCAACAAGATCATGACAAGTGGTTTGTTTAGCCATTAAGCAATGAATCACAACCATACAAGTGTAATTGACAGCTATACTTTGCTTGGAGAGGTGCTAACTTGGTCACCACACAAAGGAATTGCAAGAAAGGTCCCTGAATTATCAAACTGATGCTGAAAACAATGTTTCTGCCCAGATGTGATGGTCGCGTAGCGCGACGAAATAGGCAGGGGATGGTCGCGCTACGCTACCATGTGTCTGATTCAGCAAAGTTTCAAAAATGACAGAAATGGTCCCTGCACGTGTTTAAGCTTGTTTTTGACGTTTTTAACCTCCGTAAAGTCATTTTCAAGGCTCCACAAGGTCGTTAAAGTGTAGGGGACCTGAAATATGCTCGATAACATCTCGGATGTCGGTTCGTTTGGTCTTACGGTCACGTTGTTCGGTTATTTACGACGAAACTCGAACGGACATGTGTACGATCCAAAATGCGCGACGAATGGCGTTTTCACGTCCAAAACACTAAAATAAAAATATTTTAGTGTGTACAAAAATTTTGGATGTCCAGATGTGTCCAGAACGTAAGATATGCGCGAAAATGCAAACTTACGCCGTTTTTGACACTTTTAGTCCCTGTAAGATCATGTAAGCATGTTTTCGCACACCGAACCTATCAAAGCTTATTTCTAAGCCATGTTTAGGTTATTTATGGTATGTTTAACTTATGATCAAGTTCCGGACTATACGTCGCTTTACGAAACGGCAGACTTTTGCAAGTTGACGCAAATAGTCCCTGAGAGGGAATAAACTTGTTTTTGCCATACCAAAGCCTTTAAAACTTATTTCTAAGTTATGTAAAGGTTATTTAAGGTATGTTAAGTTTATGATGATGTTCCGGAGTGTTTGTCGCGTTAAACTGATCATGTTTACGCATCAGTTTGCGTATAACTTTCCAGAAAACGATATAGAGCTCGGAATTGAACAAAAATTGATATGTGCAAAGGATACACATATTTATACAAATCCCAAGTATGAAACACAATGTTTCATAGGTTTGGCATTTGTTTGGTGTTCATGGTGACACAGGTGTCACAGTCTCCCCTACTTTAGGAAATTTCGTCCCGAAATTTAATTCTAGAGGAAACTTGTGAAGACAACTGTGATCGTTTCGCTTTCAAATGAGTCCTTCGTTTCCCAAGTAGAACTCTGGGTCACGTTTGGATTCTTAGCGAATCTGTTAACTGCCAGAATGTTGCAGTAACAAACACATGGGGTTTCGAACGACGGATAGGAGGATGTTTCCTATGAAGACTATTATAGGAAACTTGTGTGTGCTCGAAATCAAAGTCGGAGATTCCAAAATAAGATTGACATTGGTCAAGGTCCAGGACTTCTAGCAATTTAAATAACGCTACTTTCGCAATGTAATAAGGAACACTTATATATAGGAAGTACCAGCGGCGTATCCACCATGCCCTTTTACATTGCTCCCATCTCGTTATTCTCATCACTATAGGTCTTAACACATGACAAAAATTGCTGTGGTTTCTGTGCACTGAATTCCATAATTGCGTATGCATCCATAATTACGTAATTCCTTGCACAGTCCACACAGTTCATCTCATAATGTGTAGGGTAAAATCAATCGAATAACCATGAAATGACTTGACTAGACCACCAAGGATCTTTTTAACTAGATCAATGAACGATCCTTTTAACCAGATCAACACATGATCTTCCTTAACTAGACCGTTGCATGATCTCTTTAAATAGACCACTTAATGGATCTTTATAACTCGGAACCAAATAATCGTTTTGAATCAGCACTTTGGAATCCAAGGTTCTTACTATTTGCATAGAAGCCCCTTAAGGATTTAAGACAGTACTTTGAGTATCCTTCTGAGAATCAAATCATATAAAATACGAAAGATTCTACCAGGACTTAGATAACAAGCTTTGGAGTTACACATAAACACAAAATCACCAAAAATTGTGTATTCGTTAATTTAATTATTAGCTCGTTTGTGAATTTGAAGTACACTAGAAATCCAATCACGGACTTCAATTAGTACTTTAAAATATCCTCAAGAATCTAACTATGAAGATAGGAAGATCTTATAAGGATTTGGAATTTGTTTCTGTCGTGTTATAACGTTCGTATTAGGATAAATAAAGAATCCAATTAAGGACTTACGACAGTACCTTTATCAAATCAAAGATTTGAAATGGTACTTCAAGTATCTGATTAAGAATTGCACCTGTACTTTGTTTCTTAATAGAAACTAGTACTTAGGATTTTTGGGGAGATCACAAATGATCATAGAATGAAGGAATCACACGAGTAGTTTGTTCTGGAAAGAATATGGTTCTTTGGTGTCGATATTGTAGGGGTATGTCAACACACACACAATCGTATCAGTTTTGGAAATAAAATTGGAACAACCATTTTATTTATAATAACTGAATTATCTCAAACGTCAAAGGAAACAAAAGTCTAATTGTTCACTGCTGCATTGTCATTTGCGTTTGCCTCGTTTATGTTAAATGCTCGTCCGCGTGCTGGATTTGCATTAACAAGTCTCGGGCAATTGTTCCGATAGTGAGTAAGATCACCACAGTTATAGCACGATCCAGGTGGAAACCGTGCTTGAACAGCAGCAGGATTTGTAGCATTCTGGTTTTGGATAACATGACGGCAGGTTTCAACCAAATGTCCCAATCGCCCACAATGGGTACACTTGAGACACGGTGTTTGATTCACATGATGACGGTTGCATTTGTTGCACAAGGGTGCAGTACCAATATAGTTCTTCCTAGCACGAGGCTGTGCTGGTTGATTTGGTGCAACCTGATCATTCTGAGCGACCACTGCGAAGTTTTGTGAAGCCTTACGCTTCTTCGACTTCTTAGAGGACTCGATCTGTTTATCCTTTGGTTTTTCTTGTGCCAACTTGTCAGAGGGTTTCAGATCGCCTTTTTCGGAAAAGCTTACCCTTCCTGATTTGAGATTCAGTCAGGGTAGCAGATAGTTCAATGGCTTGTCTGACGGTAGTAGGGTTGCTACCAGTAACAATATCCTGAACTGGATCAGGAAGGCCATCGATGTATCTTTCAATTGCCTTATCCAAAGGCGTAACCATGGTAGGACATAACAGACTCAATTCCTCGTAACGATCAGTGTATGCTCGATGTTCACCGCTGTCTTGTTTGAGATCATCAAATTCCCGTTCCAAAGCCCTAAGCTCATGACGAGGACAAAATTCCTTCATCATTAGAGCCCGAAGCTCTTCCCAGGTTTGTGCCATTGCTACATCGGCACCTCGATCCCTCATTATGCCATTCCACCATGTGAGTGCTCTTTTCTGGAATACACTCGACGCAAACTCAACTTTTCACTCGTTTGGGCATTGCACATGACGAAATGTGCTTTCAAGACTCTCAAACCACTGTAGGAGTCCCGTGGCCCCTTCAGACCCAGTAAATATAAGTGGCTTAGCTGAGTTGAATGTCTTAAAGGTGCACTGAACATTGTTATTGTTATTGTTTGCCTGATTTATCTGGGTGATAAGGTTCGGGAGTACAGCAGCGAATTGCTGAGCGATTAAGGCTGCCAAAGCGACATCCTGAGCTTGATCACGTCGAGGAGGCATATTCTAAAAGGGTAAAGAAACATGAGGGAAAAACGAGTGAGATGTCATTGGATATTCAAAATTGGATGTTTAAGAATATCGACAGAGCATAAGGATTGTGATCATTCGTTCGTTACTTAAAACAAACAAATGACACTGTGACAAATCAAAGTAAATAGGTCAATATAATGTATCACTGAAGACATGCTCACCTATAAGTGAACACTCACCCCAAGAGTTCCCAGGTAAGAGTGACTGGTCCGATACTGCGGATTTGTACGAACACTCTAGCCTTAGAAAGAAAACTCAGGGTACAGGCATTCACCCTTCCAGTTTGCACGTGTTCACATTATTTAGACCCAAACTTTGACGAGATTTTGAAAACACCAAAGGCTTAAAAGCCTAAAAACAAATCATCTAAGGATAGATGACTTCTTGTGATGTTTTGAAAAATTTTGACTCGAGAGAATGAATTGTCTTTTGTTTTTGTTAATCACCTAAGGATAGGTGAAGTGTATTGTTTTAAGACTAAACACAAGATAATTTGTGTTAGGGTCCTAGGAAGGTTATAGTCTAGGTCAAAGCATTACTAATAACCTAATTCCCTATAACCATTGGCTCTGATACCAACTTTTCTGTCACACCCCGACCACGTAAAACAACAAATCGTGGCGGAAACGTCGGGGAGTGTTGTAACAGAATCATTGTTTCACAACCATGGATCAAATAGTTTTGTTTTATTGAATTATTGAACTCAATGTTTTGATACAATTTAGATAAATACAAATAATTGTTTCTCAGTTTTAAAGTCGCTAAGGCACAAGTCCATCCTATGTGTAGCATGCATCAGCAATCATCACATAGTAGTACCTGAAACACATATGAAAATATGGTACGTCAGCATAAAAATGCCTGTGAGTAACATAGGATTTTGTGTATTAGATTCATGGGTTTAGATAATATGAGAAAAGGTTTTATGTTTTCAAAATAGCCATGAATCTAATGTAAAAGTTTTGTTTCAGAAAATGTGTCGTTTTGGAAAACGGGTTTATAGTATAGACAAAACTATACTTTGGTTTTGAAAAGTTTGTACAAATAGTATATCATAGTATACTTTAGTTTTGAAATAGTTAAATGGATAGTATATCAAAATATACTTTAGTAATTAAAATAATAGTTTCGGTAGTATATCTCAAGTATACTTTGGTTTAAGAATAAAAGTATTGGTAGTATATCAAATTATACTTTGGTTTGTAAATAGCATATCAACTATGCTTTGGTTAATAGTAGCATATCAACTATGCTTTAGATAGTATATCAAAATATACTTTAGTTTAAAATAACAAAGTTGGTAGTATATCAAACTATACTTTGGTAAACAGTAGCATATCAAACTATGCTTTGGTTTAAAAATAGCATATCAACTATGTTTTGGTTTAAATAACAAAGTAGGTGTGTTAAAACATATGTTGGATTTTTGTACATAGTATATCAAAATATACTTTGGTAGATCACATTTGAGAGCACATCAAACTGTACTTTTGTAGTATATCAACATATACAAAGAGAGTGTGATTTGGTATTCAACCAAGCCTTAGTGTATCAAACTACACTTTGGAGACTATAGAAATACCACGAAGGCAATTTCTATTTGGTTTAAATTTGGTTTCTGACATTCCATACAACAGGAATGGGGTGTCTAGTCCTATAGCGCTATATCATACTACCAATCGGCTGGGTGAATGTATAAAAATGGTACAATCCAACAATTTGTTTATTAAGTTTTGGAAAATCAGTGTTTAACCCATAGGTAATTGTTTAATTTGTCAAAAGAATATGCATTAAGCATGTGTAATCATATAGTTTAAAAATTAGGAAAATAACAGATAGGCATATATGTTTCACCCCAAAACAATTGAAAACAGTAAAAGAGGGGACTATGTACTCACTTGAGATTGCGAGTATCCTTGATTAAGTGTCCTAACAAAGCTCGGGAAATCAAGGAATCAAGTGGCACCTAGAATGGATCACTATGTTAAACAATCGGATCCTAAGTCGGGAGGTAGGATAGAACGAAGTTCTATAAATCAAATGAGTATTGCAACTCATATGGCATGATTTAATAGAGCTAACATTCTGATTTGGAAGTCTACCTAAGTGCTTTTGACCCGTTTCGACCCATTATGGTAGTAAAAGCCACTATAATGCGTCGTTTGTGTAAAACTAGGTTCGGATGGTTAACTATGTGCTATGTCAAGTCTTACATGCCCAATTATCCCTAAACATGTTACTAATTCAGATTATATGTCAAAAATATGTTCACATAGTCAAAATACGGATTTTAGCTTCAAAAGGGCATTTTGGTCATTTCCTATGGGCATACAAGCTAACTAGCATACGACTAACCAATCCTAGGTGATCATAGGGTATAACCTCAGTGGTTATTCCCTATACAACTATGATCACTAACTAAGCTTGGTCGGATCCTAAAGATCGACCAAATGGGTCGGGTTCGAAAGGCTTAGCGGTTGTTTAGACCGCTTACCTTGCGACCCTAAACAAGCACTAAACTAATAGTGTCGAGTTAAACATGTCAAAACATGTCTAACCTACTGATTTGGTATCAAAACAAAGCGTTTTGATACCCTAAAGTAGTTCCGTTGCAAAATGCGTGCTAAAACGCATTTTGACCGAAACTTTGACTCGACACTACAACTAGTTAACGTGGTAATCAGCGGCTATAATCACGAAGGATTATAACTATCGTGATTACAATCACGTTTCAAAGTTCAATTGAACTTTGACTTGACCAATTGATGGTCAAAACCGAAAGTCAAACTGTTGGCCAAATGTTTGACTTTCTGCATTACATAAGGAAAAAGCCATAAAAAGAATGAAAGAAGCTCACTAAGGGTCCTTGCTATCTTTTCAACAAGAAGACAAAGTCCCAATTCAGCTTAGGAGAGCTCCAAAGCAGATGTGAAGGAGAGAAAGAAGGAGTGAGCAATGAACAAGTGAATGGAGTGGCCTATTTATACTTGTTGGTGATCAACAAGATCATGACAAGTGGTTTGTTTAGCCATTAAGCAATGAATCACAACCATACAAGTGTAATTGACAGCTATACTTTGCTTGGAGAGGTGCTAACTTGGTCACCACACAAAGGAATTGCAAGAAAGGTCCCTGAATTATCAAACTGATGCTGAAAACAATGTTTCTGCCCAGATGTGATGGTCGCGTAGCGCGACGAAATAGGCAGGGGATGGTCGCGCTACGCTACCATGTGTCTGATTCAGCAAAGTTTCAAAAATGACAGAAATGGTCCCTGCACGTGTTTAAGCTTGTTTTTGACGTTTTTAACCTCCGTAAAGTCATTTTCAAGGCTCCACAAGGTCGTTAAAGTGTAGGGGACCTGAAATATGCCCGAAAACATCTCGGATGTCGGTTCGTTTGGTCTTACGGTCACGTTGTTCGGTGATTTACGACGAAACTCGAACGGACATGTGTACGATCCAAAATGCGCGACGAATGGCGTTTTCACGTCCGAAACCCTAAAATAAAAATATTTTAGTGTGTACAAAAATTTTGGATGTCCAGATGTGTCCAGAATGTAAGATATGCGCGAAAATGCAAACTTACGCCGTTTTTGACACTTTTAGTCCCTGTAAGATCATGTAAGCATGTTTTCGCACACCGAACCTATCAAAGCTTATTTCTAAGCCATGTTTAGGTTATTTATGGTATGTTTAACTTATGATCATGTTCCGGACTATACGTCGCTTTACGAAACGACAGACTTTTGCAAGTTGACGCAAATAGTCCCTGAGAGCGAATAAACTTGTTTTTGCCATACCAAAGCCTTTAAAACTTATTTCTAAGTTATGTAAAGGTTATTTAAGGTATGTTAAGTTTATGATGATGTTCCGGAGTGTTTGTCGCGTTAAACTGATCGTGTTTACGCATCAGTTTGCGTATAACTTTCCAGAAAACGATATAGAGCTCGGAATTGAACAAAAATTGATATGTGCAAAGGATACACATATTTATACAAATCCCAAGTTTGAAACACAATGTTTCATAGGTTTGGAATTTGTTTGGTGTTCATGGTGACACAGGTGTCACAAGTTTTTCTTTCCATCTCCCACAAAATTCCTTCGATCAATCGTTTCAAAAATGACAAAATCGAAGTCATCTGCAAAACCCACATCAAAATCTTTGAAAACAGCCTCTCAAAAGGCAACCATCACTGACATTCCATTCAAAAAATCTCACAATCTCCTGGGTCTTCTCACAAAACCAGGAACCACAGATGTTTTCGATTCCATTATCACTGTCATGGCAAAATCAAAGTACAAAACTTTGCTCACAGCCGACGCACCCATCTACTTGGCAACCCAAAGGGAGTTTTGGAAGAATGCAACCCTTGAAAAACAAGGAGACATTGTCACTGCAATCAAATCTTCCATAAAGGGTAAAGCTGTCCACATTTCACCACAATCCGTCTCCGAAGTCTTCCAACTCGATGATCAGGCAGGTAAAACTTCCTTCACCAAAAACCAGTTGCACATTGACTTCATTGAAAGAGGGTATGAAGCCACAATGATGACGAAATTAACTTTAGAAAAAGGTTATTTTCCTCCTGCACCAAGATTTTTATTTCATACCCTCCTAGTATGTGTTTCAAACAAAACCACTTCTTTTAATGAGATCCCTATAAAGATTCAAAATCTGGGATATGCGATTCTTCAAGAAGAAAATTATAACTATTCTCGGGAAATCTTCAAAGATTTGGTTAATAATGTTGAAAGCAAATCATTTTTACTGTTTCCAAGGTTTTTAAGCTATTATTTTCAAAAGAAATTCAGTAAGGATGATTTGTCTCTAATAAACCAAGGTGAAATAACTGCAATAAACTGTCTAACATCTGAAACATTTTCACGTATGTTAGCACCTTGCAAAACACAAGCAGGGGTACCTGAGCAGATTTTAGCAGCTACCACTGCTCCTCAGGTATCTGCTGCTGAGCCTACTGCTCTAGGTGATCAAAGCAGCAGAACAACTGTTTTGAAACCCACACCTACCAAACCAAAAAGGCCATCCAAAAAGAAAAATCAAAAACCCTCCAAACCAATCAAAACGGCAACTCTGGTAGATGAGATACCAGAGTTAATGCCTGTGACAACACAAATGCCACTAGAAACCACTGCTGCTTCTTCCTCACAGCAGTTGGTACAAATATCTCAACCCATAACCATAACTCCTCCTGCTTCTTCACAAAAAGGACAGGTTGTACGCAAAGGGCCACCACATCATGATGTTCTGGATACACTTGTCTCCATCATCCATAGCTCAATGCCCGGAGCAACTCCGCTTTCTAAACCCACCATCACATCCTCAATTCCACCAAAAACACAACTACTGTTGGATGCCATTGACTTGAACCAGGCACTATCCAGTCCTTCTCAATCACCTGTCAATGAGAATATACCTCAACAAATGACTGAGCCTGCTGTATCATCCATTGCTAACCCACCAACAAAACCTGAGGAGGTTACACCCATTGAATTACAAGTATATCTTTGTGGTAATCCAAGTGAAGCAGCCACTACAACTGTTGAACCTCCAGGTTTACAGTTGGGCAGTGGTTTCATTAATAAGACTTCCTTGGAGGCAATTCCTTACATAGCACCTCTGCCAACCACCAGTGGATTTATATATCCAACTGGCATCATCAAAAGGTTGTCAAGTGTTGAAGGAAGAAGACCCCAGTACCAAGAAAAAGGGGTATCAGTGGTTAGTGTTTGGAATAAATTCCCTACATCTGCCACTGATAAAACCACTGTTAGTGGGAAATCAGATGATCCCATTAAATTGGGTGATGATTTAAAGTACTAGAAATTTACGGATCGTGTTGAAAAACTTGATAACTCTGTTGCAGAGCTCAAAAATATGCTCCAGTAGTTGTTACAGGTACAAAAGGTACAATCCACTGTTGTTCCACCTCAAGCACCTGCTCTACAACAAGCACCTGCTACAAATGAGCTCTGGAATCTCTTTCAACCTTATCTCCATCATCAGGCACAACTGGCAGATCAGCAACATGAAAAACATGTTCAACAGCTGAGAAATGCTATGGAGTCTAGGTTCAAAGACACTCAGGCTGATCTAAAGGCTCTCAAAACTCAGATCCTGCACACCACTGGCACTGTTCCTCCACCAGTATTCTTCATTGATCAACTCCCTGAAGATAATGCCAAAAAGGGGGAGAAAATTCAAGAATGGAGAAGAAAGGGAATAACTGATGGTCTTTACCTTGCACCAGAAAATTCAAATATGACCAAGCAGATCCCTTTGCCAGATGGTAGTAAGAAGATTGATGAGACTACAAATGCACTTGCAGAAGCACTTGCTTGTGTAAAAAGGGATAGAGAGGCCAAAAAGAAAGCCAAGGTGGATTATCCGGATCAGGGTACATCAGGGTCAAGAGATGATGAAAATCTTTTTGATGAAAAGAAGAAGTCTACTAGAAAAGTAAGGCTACCCAAATCCATTCCGGTCAGGCGTTCAAAGTCTGTTCAAAAACCACCTCCCAAAACAGGTGTTGTAACCTCTGTTGTATCAACTGCTGTTGGTACCTCAGTAGTTTCAACATCTGCTCCCACTTCAACACACACTACCTCAACACACACAACATCCACTGCTTTACCACCATCACCACCTAAATCACAATCACCTCCTGTCAAAAGGCAGAAGACAGCAGATGTTAAAACATCTGTTGTAAAGACAACAGTGGTTGGAACACCAGTTGTTTCAACAGCTGTTAGTCTATCACAAACCACTGCTACTACAACCACATTTCCATCCAAAACATCATCAGTCCCTCCTCAAATAAAGAGGAGGAGGCTAACTCCTAAAGATGATGTCACTTCACCATCCCAAACATCTTCAAAACCTTTAGCCCTTGTCAATATACCAAAACCAGTTCCACTTTCTTCTGTTCCAATGCACAAACCTTTACCTCCTGCAGGTGTTCAATTTCCTCTTGAACTAGAAGCTGTCAGAGAAGAGATAAAATCCTTCTATACTGAGGATGACCCTGCCAAAAGGAGTTTGCCCTCAATCAAAGGATATCCATGGCCCAAAAACATTGATGAATATTTGAAAATAAAGGCCAAACAAGCAGAGGATATCTCACAAAGAAACTCACAAGGGAAATCTGACAAAGAAGTTTCAAGATACTACCAATATCTGCTTACACAAGTCAATTCCCTGGAACGTTTTGCAAAGAATGTTAGTCAACAAATTTCTGAAAAAGCAGCTGAAACTCTGAAGAAAGACTACATTGAAAGCATCATGTTTTACAAGAAATACAAAGGAGAGAGACACATGTACAAAGAGTGGACTATCCCAGAGCTTGAAGCTGAATCAGCCAGAATTCAAGTTATGATAAAAAGGAATGTCACTCACACTCCTCCTGATTGGGCAAAGTTCAAAAAGAATGTACCTGAAAAGCAGTTGGAACTAAAAAGAATGAAAGAAGAATTGGTTGTTGCTGAATTTGGCACCAAAAGACAAGTTGCTAGATGGAAGGAAGATTTGGTCAGGTCAACCTACAGAAGGTTGGAGGAATTAAGGAAGAAAGATCCAAAAATCCCTCAAAAACCTGACTATCATGAAGAAGCGGTTTCAAAAGAACCATCAAAGCTGCAAATCAGGAGATCCACTGCTCCAGCTGGTACTTCCTCTTACAAAAGGAGGAAACAAAGCCAGTTAGGAGTTGAGACAGTTCAAGATATTCTTACTGGCAATGCTGTTGTAAAAGAAGGCCTGCTAAGAACGTTAAAAGAAGAACTTGAACAAGAAAATTCTGTTACCACTGCTCAGCCAGTGATGAATCGGCCAGCCTCTCCAAATACTTCTGCAAATAAGCATCTCCCAAGAAACCCACCAGGCTCAAAAATACAAAAGTGGGCAACTGATAAACAGACCCGCGTATTGACTTTGCTCAGGTCTGGTGGAGAAGTGAAGATAATATCAAGGGAACAAGCTCTTGGCCTGAGTCTTGAAGATTTGCAGGATCTCCTTGATCTTCCACTTAGCAGGGATGATGAAGATACAGATGCCCTTAGCTTTGAATTACAATTTAAAGGTCAAATAAGGGAACTGTTGATGAGGCAATAAAATATCCACAATAATGAAGAGTTTTGGCATTATCTGTTCCAGGGGGAGATTGTTGGGATTGAACCCTATCAGAGGAACAGACAATGTAAAGCTAAAACTGGATCAGCTCAGCGGATTCAGAATAAGCAGATGTTGATATACAAATCTCTCCTCTTGAAAGTGATTACAACAACTGATGACCTCCTATCTGCTGATCTCACTAACTGCTGACCAATAACTGCTGCTCAATTAAAGATCTGCTGAAGACTCAAGTCCTGCTGATTCAATCTACTGCCTTGAGTCAAGCACTGCTGATCCGGATAAGTGCTGCTGGGTTCACAGCAGTAGAAGGTTGCAGCAGTTGTTCTATAGTCTGTTTGTAATAGATTGTAATAGCAGTAGTTAACACAAGCAGTGTCTGTATAGATCAGAGGTTAGAGTTTGTTAGGAGGTTAGATGTCACTTTCATGGTGACGTCAGCTAAAGATGCTCAGTAGTTTGCAAGTGCTTATAAATAGTACAGTACTTTGTACTGTTCTATTAGCTCTTCACATCATTCGTCTTCTTTGCACGAACAAACTACTGAGCTCGGGCTGAGGGGGAGTTTGCATTCATACATCATCATTGTAATCGTGTTTGAAATAAATTCAATCATTCGGTTCTTTGTGTAAAGATGTTTGATTAAAAGTATTACTCTCATTTGATTGTATACAAAGTTTGTGTTCATCTTAATTTCCGCTGCACACTCATTCATTTCCATCTTATTTTACAAACAAAAGTACAATCAAAAGAAAACTCAGATCCAACACCCTATACTGGGCAATATGCTCCTCAGGATCCGTCGTCCCATCATACAGCTTCATGTTAGGGGTCTGGAATCTCTTTGGGATTTCTGCATCACAAATGGGGTGAGCAAAGCGGGATATATTGTGACTATCCCGGGATACTTCCGGTATAGGCTGCACTATCCCAGGCACACTTGATATCATATTCTTCAACTTTTGAAGCTCTCTGGTTATCGCTGATGTCACACCTGCATCCTGTAATGATCCAAGATTATTAGTAACAGGGATACTGGTGTTAACAGACAAGTTACCAGCTTGGTGATTCTGGTCATATCCTGGAGCGCATCCTGGAGCATATCCTGGATTTCTCACAGTTGACACCCTGACCGAAGAGGGTATCTCAGGAATATGAGTCTGGGAATGGCAAGGCACAATATTCCCCCTGTTATCCTCAGTATATACTGCCGAACTGAAGTTCAAAGATCTAGGCTGCAAGGGAGTGACAGTATCCTCAGTGGGCCTTCTTGAGCTAGATTTCAAGAGTTGTATCTCTCTCATCAGCATTTGGTTGGTCTCCTGCTGTTGCCTCATCTGTTCCTGTACACTACCAAACAAAGTTAGAATTTCTTCATTAGAGACCAAAACAGGACCGGATCCCTGAATATTGCGAGCGGGGATAACATCCCGAGCCACAGGAATTTCAGCTCCTTGAGAAGAGGCTTGCGATCTTGGAGGAGGTGGTGGAAGCACCGAACCAATTGTTGCAGAGGTTGTAGAAGACATGGTGGAAGAGCTCATGTTTGATCTCGAGGCCTTTGAAAATAGTGTAGCAAAAAGTTTTGAAAATAGAAAACCAAGTAATGATTTTGCAAAAGTTTTTAGTAGAAATAGCACCACTTGCCCCACGGTGGGCGCCAAATTGTTTTGGTCAAAAATTACCTAAGCAATTAAGTGATCAAATTAGTTTTGTGAGGTAGTGTGTTAGTAATACTTTGTAAAAAATATGTTGGTTTGATAGTTTGCGAAAACAGTTTCAGGATACGGCTCAGGATATCGAGCTGTATCTATAATCAAACAATGAGCAAAAATGTAAAGGTTGACACGTGATGTACGAGGAAAGCCCTTGATCAATCTAGATCTCCGGCATAAAACCTCGGGAGCTGACAATCGTCGGCTGCCTTGTTCTTCTTATTGCTTGAATAACAGGATACAATGCAGGATATGACACGGATCAACTAAGTGTTACAATGCGATTCGAGTACAAGTGTTTGTGTTTGTGAGTGGTTACATGTGGTAGAGAGCAAGAGTGTACGAGAAATTGTGTGTGTGAAAGTCGTCCCTTCCTATGATCCGTGCATTCCTTTATATAGTAGAAGGAAATAACTAACTATGCTAAAAATCCGGGATATTATGCTAAAAATCCGGGATACTGAGATTATTTCCTTTCTGAACGTTGCCAGGCTGTTTCCACTCGTTTTCCACGCGCTTACTAACTATAACTCCGGGATTTAAGCTTCCATAACCGTTACAACATTAATATCTTTGACCAATCTTCGTAACTTTCCATAAAACACGCCAATCTTCAATGTTGACCGTTACAAGAGCTCTTTTTTCACCATCAACGTCCTTATCCTAACCAATTTGAGCGGGTCTTCAGGATGACTTGGTCTTCATGAACGTTAGTCCCTTGTAGCCAACGTATACAAGCAAATTGTTACTAATAGTCAGGATACTGCCTAAGGATGTTACCAATATCCTGGCCCGGTATCCTGATCGTAATCAGCTCTCATAAAATCAAGATATAGTATCAGGATATGGGCTCAGAATTTCACCCATAACACTAAGTATCTCGAACTGGGGACATCTTTGTGGCAAAAGTTACAACAGGAGTAAAGTCCGATATCAGGGTTGTACTATGTTCCTGGTATGATCTTTCCTTTGTGAATCTTACACGGGTTGTTTGAACTTTCAAAACTACGTTTAAAGTTTAAATATTCTGATTAGGATATATCTTTAGGATATATTCTTGAAATATATTCTCGAAATACGATTCAGGATATTTGATTGGAATATATAGAAGATGATACTTGGATTAAAAATTAATACTCTGATCAAACAGGTGTTATCAAAACAGGTTTTGGAAAATAGACTATCTTTTATTCTTTAGAAATTCTGTTTAAAATTGTTTGGATTTTGTGAAATTCTATTTGATAAAAGTCTTTAGAAGATATCACTGAGTATATTGATCAGGATATTTTCAAATGATAGTTGCACAAACTTTGCAAAGCTAAAATCTAAGCTAAAAAATGCATGACAGAAATTGGAAGGCAACAACAAATAAGTCAAACGGTGGTTATACTATTAACAAGTCAAAAGAAGTCGTCCAGAAGATGCTTACCCATCACAACGTTGGGATCGTTCCTTTCATTACCCTGACCAATCACGAACGCACGACCCCTTGCCCCATTACCATTGTTGTTTCCTCCATTGTCGTTTCCATTCCCCTGATTATTGTTGTTCTGGTTCTGATTTAGCTGGGGGCAGTCTTTCTTGAAATGGCCTTCAGCACCACATTGAAAGCACCCTTTGTTGTTACCTTGTTGTTGCTGCTGCTGGTGTTGATTCGGTGGGGCTTGCTGATGCTGCCGATCTGATTCGCTGGACGCTGACTCCTGCAATCTCTTGCAATGTAACCACGCTTGTTGCATCGATGATAGTTGCCTTTACTACATGGCCCGTTGTGGTGCAAGTTACAGCGATTACATTTAAAGTGATTTCCCTTGTACCCACCCTGACCATGATTTCCAGAAAGCTGCTGATTGGGGCTCCTATGCTCCTCAGTCCTTCTTTGCTGAGACTGAACAAAGGTAGAGCCTTTGCTTGAATTTCCATCCCATTTTCACTTGTTGTCGCAAGGAGTATCAGTAGTAGCAGCGCTAATACGCTTGGGCAGCCAGTTCTGCTCAACTGCGTGATCGGTGAGACGATGAGCCAACTTGATGACTTGCTGAATGGTGCCAAGATTAGCTGAGGTTACGTGGCTTTGAATTTCTGGCACCAAGCCCTTAAGGTACAGCTCAATAAGCTTGATAGGAGGATCCACCATTGTAGGACACAATATGGCCAGCTCGTTTGACGTCTTCGTGTATGCCTCGATCTCAGACCCCGTCATCTTCAAATTGAAAAATTCCACTTCCAGCTTGTGGATGTTGTGACGACTGCAGTACTCTTCCCTGATCAGTTCCTTGAAGTCATTCCATGGGGTAGCATTAGCAACCGCCAACCCAAGCAGTTGAACCTGTGCTTTCCACCAGGTTAACGCAGCACCTTCTAGCGTTCCAGTAGCAAATTTCACCCTACGATCCTCAGGGCATTCGCACATCTCGAAAACAGACTCGAGCTTCTTGAACCAGTGAAGAAGACCTACAGCTCCTTCTGTGCCGCTGAAAGTACTAGGTCAGCAATCCATGAAGGTTTTGAACGTGCACACAGGAGGTTGTGCAGGTTGACCTGTCACGCGAGAATAAAAGACAAGGTTAAGCACAAGAGTGGGTTCGCGAAGGTAGGATCTAAACGTCCTAAGATGGGTTGATATGGCAGGTTATACCTCCTGCAGGGACAACTGCGAGTGCCTCAGCAACTCGTTCATTGATCAAGGCCGTCAACTGGGCTTAAGTGAGGTTGATACGTCCTCTGCGTCCGTTCATGATCTTCACAATGAAGCAACGTAAGTGAGGAAAGTGTCGCGAAAGTGCGTGAGTGTGGGACGACAGTAGAGAGTAAGCACACAGGGTTCAAATAGCAATTATCATGTTAACTAATGCACAGTGTGAACTATCTAACCAACAATATAACATAAATCATACCACCTATTGTGTCGAGTCTTGCACGTGGAGCGAAGCATCGTTGTGGATCGTTGAGCATTGTACAGGTTATAGTCTGGTTTTTATCAAAAAGCTTTTCCCTTTTTAAAACCAAGTTAACTATAACCAATGGCTCTGATACCAATCTGTCACACTCCCAAAATCCACCATGCGGAGTATCACCGCTTGGAGGCGTGACATGACCAGGATCGAGCCACCAATCATATTGAACAACGTATTTAAGTAAATATAACCAACCACAATACAATTGGTGACCAAAAGGAAGTTAACCAGTTTAATTTAAACAGCGAAAGCATAAGACGTTAAACCAAATCATAAGTTCGTAGTTCATACGTTTAGAGACCCAAAAAAAAGTTTCATAAGTTTATAAAGTTTATTTATTAAGTACGGGACATATCCGTTCGCATCCCACAACGACCACCTCCTTGTGCAAGCCCCATAGCATCTAGCGACCTGCAAAGCATGTAACCACGAGTCAACAACAAAGTTGAGTGAGTTCACGGTTGGTTGTCCATTTTAGAGTTGTTTCCAAAAACGTAGTTTAACCTTAATCAGCTATCCAGACGTGGGGGTTACCCCATAGTTCGAATAACGTTTATTAGTTAACCATCCCATGTCCACTTTCCCTGGCTATCCAGCCCGGCACTCCGGCCGTGGGGGCTACCCCATTATTTAAACTAACGGACTCGTTTATCATATCGACTACCAACGAAAATTACTTGTGCCCTAGCGTCGGTGTCTATCATCACCGAAGTGCCATAGTCCATTAGTACACACCCTTCCGACTGGCACGGTGTGCGGTTTGTTAAACCTAATAGCGCTATTAACTAATGACCCGCTTGCCAAAGCCTCGGCGATTAAGTCGATACAAAAAGAGAGGGACTTTGCTGATAGAGTTCTAGTCAAGTAAGTCTAAGTACGTCCCAAGGACGAGGAATTCACATTCCTGAACGTGTCCCAAAGGACAAGGAATCCTTATTCCTGAACCCATTCCCATTCCCACCGGGAATTTACCATGCTTTGTAGAAAAAGTGTGAACTCACCTCGGTTTGCTCGGTTAGGCTCTCAAAAATAGCTAACAGTCAAGGTCGGTCAATCACGTCCTAATATGATCACCAGTTAGTCATTTAGTGGTTTCAAATAGAGCACAAAGTTCCTACACGTATCTACCACATAACATGCATTCACTTTAATAGTTCACGCTCATATAAACATTCCACCTATAGCTACTCAAGAATCAAGCATACGATATTGCACATATTACTTTCATTGACATATAACATGTTAGATCATCCTCAGATAACATACTCGACATTTAGACACGCAATTTACTACTTATGTCATTTCAGCTTTAATATCCAAAACTGGGTTGTTTTCGGGCATTTTAATAAAATAGTTATCTTATCCAAAAATTCCCAACTTTTTACAGAAGGTGCTAAACTATCCAAAAGTACTATGTAAACATATCGGGATCCGATTCATTATCAACATTTTATAAAAAAATCATTTACCGGACTGCAATTAGATTCATCACTTTTCTGACTGTAGTCCACGGAATAATTTATTGACCTAATTCTACATAGATTTCAAGTTATGATGAAAAACATAACACATATTTTCTGCAGTAAAAATGCAGCTTGAGCTGCTGTCCAAAAACAGGTCTTTAAAAATAGTAAACGAAGTCCAAAAATTATGATTCCAGTGCCGTTAGAACCGTATTTCGAAATAGCCTGTTATAGACTCCATAAAATCAATTTTTCGTTAAATATTGACCTGTTTACAGCCAACTGAAGTTGGCTATAAAAGCTTGGACAGAAGCTGTTTTTCAGCTTTTAGCTTTCTAACTCGTGTTCGATTGATTCGATTAACATGTTTAGTGATCACAACAACATCAAACGTCAATATTAACAAGCAAATCATCAGGTAATCAACAAGAATCAAAACAACTTCATTTCATCATGTTTTCATCTAATTTCATCATCATGTTACTTTATATTCAAGACTTTGTTTATGATCCTTTAGTGTTCATGAATTCTCATCATCAAATAACTATTAACCACTCTAATAACATGAAAAATGAATGGATCTAAGTTCTTACCACTAGTTCAAGACTAGTGAAGTTCAAGTGTAGAAAAGTGATGGTTAATAGCAAATGGAGAAGGTCCTTCCACTTCCGAGAACACCAAGCTTCGTTTTATGACCCTTAACACCCTTGAGAGTATGTAGAATGGATAGAAGTGAAATGATGGTGAAGGTATGATGGTGGTGGTTCTCGGTCAAGCCAAGGGAGGAGGGAGAGAGTGTTTGAAGGTGTGATGATGAAGAATGAGTTTTAGTGAGGGACTTTTGGTTTATAAATAATCATCTTCCAACATGTCCTAATCCTTTGGTCCATGTGTCTACCAAAGTACCAACATAATCTATTAAACAATTACAATAAATCAAGGGGTGGGGGACATCTCATAACTGGTTGGGGGGGGGGGGGGTAGGTCTAGTTGGGTTACAATTGTCTAGTTGCAAGCTAGTTAGAATTCAAGTGTTAAGTTGGTGCATTATGGTGTGTCATATATTATATGGTGTTTTAGGGTGTTTGGGGACCCTAACTAGCTCAGAAAAATAAGAACAATTTGTTTGACAATATTTTTGTGTTTCGGGTAAAGTCCGGTTGTTCGGTTCGGTGTTGTTCCGTTAAAGTGCTTAATTATTCCGTAACATGTCCTATATGTATATTTTTGTAAAACTTTTAATTCTCAACACTTAGGAAAGCACACATGACTATTTAGTAACTTTTCTGTATACTACTAGTATGTTAACAAGCACATGCAAGTATAACACAGAAATCAGACAGCAGTTAAGTAATTCCACACAGTCATCAAGCACTTTAATTATCATTAATAAATTGTACGGTTACATGAAGTTTTTGAGGGTTGTCACACTGATGGTCTTGGACCATTGCCTTATATTTGGCTTCGAAGTGTTCAGATTTAGCGGTGGCAATCGCTGCTTTGTCTGCAACAGTGGCTTCGGCCTTTTTGAGCTTACTTTCCAGCATGACATTCGAGCCACATGCGTCCTCATATAGGAATACCAGGCGTTCAAGGCCCTGCAAGGTAAGGAAACAGGTATCAGCCTAAATGAACATTTATAATTAGCATATGGTGCAGGATATAGGTCAGGATACTAACCTGGTAAAGGAAACCTGTCATGAATTTGCTGGAATCCGTGAACCCATGATTCTCAAATGGGAATACATGGGGTGTAGTAGGATGATCTGCTTCCTTCCTCTTCTAGGAGCTGGAGGCCCGGGTCCTGGATGCTGGAGGAGCTTTGGGAGCGGTAGCAGTCTTTGAGCTGCTGGGCTTTAGAGTATCAGCTGGCTTCGGATTGATCTCTTGTTTGATAGGTGCGAGGCTGGAATAACTATCCAACTCATCGAGTTGGAAGCCTTCAAGGTTGATGACTGGCACTGTGTCAAGGGAGAAGTGTTTAATTCATGTAATTTATATTTTATAATCAATTTACTCATGTATACTTACCAGACATTTCTGAACTAGATTTCTAACTTGAGTTTGTGAAAGACAGGGAGAAAGTTCTTTCGGTGGCAGGAAGTCGGTAAACCTCTTTGATCATGGGTTGTGATTCTGCACATGGGGGTGCTAGGTCTCTGAAATTCGCTGCACAAATATTAGGATATCAGTCAGAATACAGTTAAGGATATATTTGGGGATATTCCTAAAACCCTAAATCCTACCCTTGGTTAGCCATCTAACTGGCAGATCAAAACCCCTGTCGATGGAGTCCCTTTTTACGAAAAAGAACTTTCGTTGCCACTGATCTTCGTTCTTGGTGGCTTTAAGGATTAGGGGATTTTTGGAAGTAGAGAACAAAAGAAAACGGCTATTGCCATGAGATCTCAGTCGATATGCTATGGGAAGGTCTTCAATACACAGGTCAGGGCAATGACGAGATTTGATTTGGTCAAGCACCATCAAAACTTGCCAGACCATTGGCATAGTTTGGTCATAACTATGGCCGGTGAGCTCGAAGAAACGAGAAACGAAAGGTGGAAATGGGTACCGGAGTCCTGAAGAAAAGGGGAGTACCTGAGAATTGCTTGAGGAGTAATGATCACAATGTGAAATATTTCAGCTAATTATAGGCTGGATATAGGGGAGTAAAGAGTAAATATCGCATTGGAAGTTGCACCAATGTCATTTCAATCGTCGTTTCGTTTTAATTACCTCGGTCTACGAGATAGAGTTTTTAAAATATATCTGTTGGATTGGTATACCAACAGATTTATTTTGGGGACAATTGTTATGGGTCATTTTCGGAGCATATATATCCTGACTAATATTCTGCTTTTGATTGTTTACTTGTGATCAGGATACCGGATCAGGATATTGGTAACATCTTGGTGCGATATCCTGGTATTAGCTAAATTAACCACGTGCAGGTTAGAAGTTGTGGGTCACTAACAGTCAAGTGGACCTCTTCTCCTTAAGACTCGGGCAAACAAGTTATGTGAGAGACGTTGAACCCGAAAGACCAGGTCTACAACGTTCGAATGGGGAATATCCGCCGAATCCCGGTTTAATAGGGTAGTTTGTTAAATTTCTTCTACTATAAATAGATAGATCCGATCAAGTTAAGGCACTCACTTTTCATTCGCACAATTTACACTCTAGCTACTAGCAATCACTGCACACAAACACTTGTACTCGAATTACCTTGTAACACTTAGTTGATCCGCATCACATCCAGCACTGTATCCTGATATTTGAAGCAATACAAGAACAAGGCAGCTGCGATTGTCAGCTCCCGAGGTTTTGTGCCGGCGATCAAGATTGATCATGGGCTTACCTCGTATATCCGGTGTCACCCTTTACCTTTGTTGCTCATTGTTTGATCATAGATACAGCTCTGTATCCTGAGCTGTATCCTCAAACTGTTTTTACAAATAACTTAATCAGCATATTTACAACACATATTTCTAGCACACTACCTCACTTAACTAATTTGATCACTAAGTTGCTTCGGTAATTTTTGACCAAAACAGTTCCATACTTGGTGGAACCCGAATTCAAGAGGATCGAGAGGTAAATTTGGGGACTTGCCCCTCAAATTATAAGTATGGTTACCACTTCTAAGCCCACGGAGATCGGCGAAGCAATCGATTTGGCTGTAGCACTTACCGAGGAAGCACTACGTCAAGGAAAGTTTGACGAGCCTGGGTCGAACAAAAAGGAAACTGCTGTGGAAGCTTCGGGCTCCAATAAAAGGAAGTTTTCCCATTTTAAGAAAGGTTCTCGGGGAAAGAACAATAACAGTAAGGGGCAAAACTCGAAAGAAGTCAAAGAGGCAAAGGCATATGTTACCACTACCACCAACAACCCCGACAAGAAGTCTTACACTGGAACTGCACCAAAGTGTAATAAATGCCCCTTCCACCACTACGGGGAGTGTCGTGGCCCCAGGTGTAGCAAATGTGGTAGGTTTGGGCATCGCACCGAAGTGTGCCGGGGTACGAATACCAGGGATCAAGGTTGTTTTAATTGTGGTGACAAAGGGCACTTCAAGAGGGATTGCCCGAAATAAATTCAAGCCCGGGGAAGAGCTTTTGTGATAGGAGCCAAGGACGCTCGCCAGGACCCGAATGTGGTCACCGGTACGTTCCCTATCAATAATCACTTCGCATCTATTCTTTTCGATACGGGAGCAGATTATAATTTTATTTCTAAGGAATTTAGAGATATACTTGGGGTAGAATCGAGCAAATTAAATATTCCATACTCGATTGAATTAGCTAACGGGGAATTAGTAGAAACAGGGGAAATCATAAAGAAATGTACCTTAGAACTGGGTGAACAAAAGTTCGACATAGATCTCTTACCAGTTCCGTTAGGTCGTTTTGATGTCGTTATTGGTATGGATTGGTTATCCGATAATTGAGCCGAAGTCATATGTCATGAGAAGATCATACGCATCCCCCTACCCGATGGAGAACATTTGCTAGTACACGGGGAGAAACAAGACACGCCGCTAAGAATCATCAGTTGCATGAAGGCTCAAAAATGTTTGAGGAAAGGATGTATCGCCTTTCTTGCTCATGTCGTTGACAAGAAGGCCGAGGGCGCAAGGTGGAAGACATCCCTGTGGCGAGGGAATATCCCGAAGTCTTTCCAGAAGACTTGCCGGGACTGCCACCACAACGACAGGTGGAATTCCGTACCGATCTTGTGCCAGGAGCGGCACCGGTGGCGAAAGCTTCATATAGACTCGCACCCTCGGAGATGCAGGAATTATCTACTCAGCATCAGCAATTGTTTGACAAAGGATTCAATAGACCGAGTTTCTCACCTTGGGGAGCTCCGGTGCTATTTGCCAAGAAGAAAGACGGAACCTTTTGGATGTGTATAGATTACCCAGAACTGAACAAGTTAACCATAAAGAACCGGTATCCTTTACCAAGGATTGACGACTTGTTCAATCAGTTACAAGGTTCTAGCTTCTCTTCCAAAATTGATCTAAGATCCGGACACCATTAGCTGAGGATCCATGAGGAAAGCATTCCTATGACAGTGTTTAGGACTCGCTATGGGCATTACGAGTTCCTTGTTACACCTTTCGGCCTAACAAACACTCCCACCGTATTCATGGATTTGATGAATCAGGTATGTAAGCCATATCTTGACAAGTTCATGATCGTATTCATTGTTGACATTTTAATATACTCACGAACCAAGGCGGAACATGAACAACACTTGAGAACTATTCTGGAGCTATTTAAGAAAGAACAATTGTATGCCAAATTCTCAAAATGCAAATTTTGGATTCGCGAGGTCCAATTTCTCGGTCACGTTGTGAATGAGAATGGAATACTGTAGGACCGTATTTGACAGTCTATTGAGTCAATCCGGGCTAGCAACTACCGAAAATGCAGCGGAAATACAAAATTGGCATGAATCAAAGCAGAAATGGTGTAGAAACAGAAATGATTCACTTTAAAATAGTTTTCTCATTCAATCTTCACAAAATACACGAGCAGCAGTTCGGCTACACGGGAGACATGAACGTTCAAAATGAGAAAACAACTTGGATATTTATAGGGGACAGGGTTTCGCTTATGTGACATGTCCATATGAGCGAAACCATCAAGTTGGGGTTTCGCTCATATGACACATGTACATAAAAGCGAAATCACAACATGAAAATCAAACATTTACACTTTAAACCCCTATAAAATACATAATTAACACATCTAGACCCTATACATTCAACAACTAAGACTAAGACGCATGCTTTAGACATTCGTGCACCAACTAACTCCCCCTTGGATACAGCCGCAGTCTTCAGTCTTAGTCTTCGGGTCTTCACAACGACTTGAACTTTTCTTCGTGTTGCTTAGGCTTCCTCCTAAGCACATTCCTTATCATGTCGTTCTATTTCTTTCTTGCTTTATCTTCTTCAGGTTGAATATGCATCCATTTGCCTCTGTTCTCATCAAGCTTTTGACGTTCACGCGCAGCTTTCCTTTTCATCTTTTCATCGAGTGACCACCATGAAGACTTCCATTTACTCTCAGAGTTAATACTCTTCTGAAAGCAAAGGGTTGCAACTCTCTGAAATTGCATGGCCTACTCTCTGTCCTCTGGCTGATAGTGAATTTTGTTGATGAAAAGACATTCGATATCATTTGCAGAGCAATTCACAAGCCACATAGGATCATAAATATGAATCTCTCTCAATTCTCCACCTGCTCTGTAAGTAATTACTGCTTCAGTAGTAATACAACTATAAACCCAGCCCATGAAGCCTTTGTAAAACTCTTGCTCCATTGGTGGCACTGGTATAGTTTTCATCGTTTTAGGCTTTTTCACATTCAGAATTGTTTCTTCAACACCTGTCACTAGATCCCTTCTTGTAACTCTCTTCGGATAATGTGGCTTCCAGTGCTTGAAGTCTCTCAAAGACTCAAACTTAATCAATCCCCACATAGCAATGTCGTTCTTCCTGACAGGATATCCCAAAGTTCTAACTTTTGACAATTCATCCACATCCCACCATGGAAGTGACATAATGTCGTGTAACTTCTCAAAATACTGAACACCGCATTCTCTTCTGATTGCATACGCATTAATTTGCGGTAAGAATCCCCAACTAATAATGTCACCGAGAGATACGCTTCTATCACGTTGATAGTACATCAAAGGCCGTTTGAACTTCCTCTCGTGACTAACTTTGAACCATTTCTGTCGTTCTTCCTTTGCCATATCCTTTTGAGTGCCATCAAAGTTTTTATCTTTCAAAACTTCAGCAACTTTTCTTCGCAGTTCATCACGATTCTCCTCAGTTAGAATTCCATTAACGTTGGCAACTGTGAGGTATCTTCATTAACGCTTTCATCATCTGTCCAGTCTTCCACTTCAACTCTATCATATAAATCAGCCTCTTCAACATATCGATACTCATACTCAGACTGCTGATTGATGTCGAAAGCATTCAACTCTTCTTCAAACTCGGCATTCATTTCTTCTTCAAAATCGAACTTAAAGTCAGGATTTACCAAACGAGTCATTTCTTTAATTGCTTCCAACGTGTAAGTATGGAAATGCTCTCCTTCTTCACGATAAGTATCCAATCTCAGAATCAACTTCTGAGCTTGTTGAACATTTTGTGGATCACCTGACTCCCCCTGTCTATCAGCTCCACCTGATTCTTCGTTCACAGAATCGTTCATCAAATTATCAACATTCTGTTCAGCAGAAGCCTCAGTAACTTTCAACCCTGTACCACCCTGAGCATCATCGTCATCATCATCAGAACCGTGATTGCTCATACACTTTATCATCTTTAACATCTTCCTCTTCATCCTCCTCTTCATCATCTTCCTCATCACTATCTCTAATCAACTCATCCATAGGAGTATAATCCTCAAAAAGACCAGAAACAGTAGAAATAGGCTCGGGATTGTCAACAACCATAGAAGGAACAATCGATCTTTCTGTCACTGCAGAACTTCCTTCAACTCCTTTGCCTTTGTCTTTCATTTGCTCATCAATTTTAGCTTGATGTTCTGCTCTGAGCTCTTCAACTTGCAACTCTTCAAACTTTTGTTGTACAGACGTTCCGAGCATGCTTTCAACAACTTTATTCAGCATATAGAACTTTTGATCTCTGAAAGCTTTAGCTGCTTCAAGCTCTTTGTTCTTCAACTTGAAGTATTCATTTTGTTCATCACGTCGAGCCTTTTCTTCTTCCAGCTCAGCAACTCTCACCTTCAAAATGTCAATCTCTGACTGATCAGAATCAATCTTTTTCACCAACTCTTTGTTATCATTCTCCAACCGCTTCACACGCATTTCTAGAATTCTTTCACGACCTATAACTTTCTTGTTTTCAGCGGCTAGCTTCTTGTTCTCAGCAATCACTTCATCAACCTTCTTTTCAACATTCTTTACTTATGAAGTGTTTGCAAAATCAAAATCTCCAACATCATCAAGGCTTATATTCAAATTTGAAGGAACATTTGGGAAATTTCAGTACCCTGCAGAACCCGGTGTTAGTTGACCTTGGGTGAGTGGAGGTGTTTGAAAGATTTCTTGTGAAGTGAGAAGGGTTTGTTGTGGTGGTGGTGAATGATGTAGTGGTGAATGATGAATAGGTGATGGTTGTCTTGGTGGTGTTGGTTGTTTCGGTGGTGAGGATTGTTGTGGTGGAGTAGGTTGTCGGGGTGGTGATTGGATTGGTGAATGTGGTGGTGTTGGTTTATGTGGTGGTGTAGGTGGTTTTCTGGTTTCTTTGGTTGACTTCTTCTTTATCACAATCTTCGGCATTTTGATCTTTGGGGTAAATTTTCGAATCTTCGGAGATACGACTTTCTTTCGTGCTCTACCTTTCTTTTTACCACTTGGAGGAGATTGCGATTCTGAGACATGTTCTGGAGAAGGCACATAAGAATCATCATCGTCGTCCTTTTCCTGTCTCTTTCTCTTCTTTAATAATTTCTCTTTTTCTGTTTCCTCCTGGATTCTTCGTAAACGTTCTGTTTCATCTACAACTTATTCATCTGAAGAACTCGAGGAACTCGTTGTGCTCTTATCAACATCATCACCCTCAATATCATCAATAACTTTATCTTTCCCTTTCTGAGCTTTAACATCAACAATATGCTCAGCTTCAACTTCCACAGAAGGCCCTGTCTCTAAGACATCTGTATCAAACAACATATGTTCATCAACATTAAACAGATCTTCTTCAGTAGCTACCACTTTTTCTTTTTCCGTAGTAACTACCGTTTCATCTTCTTCAGGCTCATCAATCAAAGACGTTGTTGCAGCTTTCTTTTGCTTCTTCTTTGGTTGTGAGGAAGATCCCTCATCCTTTTTAACAATAGGAGTGGCCTTTCTGCGTCTTCTCCTAGTTTCTTTCACATACCATTCATTCTTGGTGTTCTTGAAATCTTTAAGAACTTTCAACTCTTCAGCATACGATGCCTCTTTCATTTCAGCTTCATTTCTCCAGTTCTGATGTTCAACTGGATCATGATCAACATAGTTAGCATCCTTTATGAAACCAAAGAACTCAGCAACAACTGTTGGTTCTGGATGATTCGGGTGGTATCTCACAAGCTGTTTAAGTGTATCATTGCTCATGTGTGATTCTATCAACAAGTCATCTTTTATGTTTCTGTCAATTTCTGGATAAGCGTGATCAATCATCATCTGCACGAACCTCGGATACATCCAACTCTTGCTGCCTATCTTGATATTCTCAGCCATATAATGGAATACAATGTGTGAGAAATTGTACTTTTTGTTCAACACTAACGTCATAACCATATTCATTTGATAATCAAGCATCGTATCATAACTTCCTTTCGTATGGCTCAAAGACATCAACACACAGTGAATCAGGAACTTGTAGGGCTTTGTAAACTTTGATTTTAAATAATTTCCAGCATTCAAAGCTCCTTGATAACCCATTCTTAACATACAGCCTTTCACCATTCTTTCTGGAAATCTCATTGGCGATTCTGGCTCATCTGGAAAGTTAACAACTTCACGAATAAGAGCTTCAGTGACTAGAATCTTTTCCTCCTTGCCATGCACCTCAACAACTGAAGAAATTACTTTGTTCTGCTCATCGAAACTTGCATTTTTTCAGAAGCGTTCTATGTGAGATTTGTACAGTGGTCTTTGATTAGTCAATGCCTTTTGGATGGGAATACGACCCATGAATTCCAATATGCCACTAAACTTGGCCAGCTCAGGGTTTTTCTGAATACCCAAATCACAACAACTGTTGTGAAGAGGATCAAAGACAACACTGGAACCCTGCAAATCAAACACAGTACAACATGCATCAATACTTAGAACATTTTTATCAAAATTAAAATTACATGTTATTACACTTGGAACCCTATGAGCGAAATCAAAATTTCACTAAGTACAAAAACTCATCATATGAACTAAAGAGCGAAAATAACTGATGTGCACAATAAGCGAAATCACATTAACATGGTACACATGAGCGGAATCTCAAAGAACCTTATGAGCGGAACACAAAATGCATAGATGAGCGGAACCACAGATTGTACAGATAAGCGGAACTACAAATTGTACAGATGAGCAAAACCATTGAATCATGACCATTTGAGCGAAATCATCATCAGACATCCAAAATTGATCAAATTCCAAAATTGAACCCTCTAATCTGTTAATCTGATAATTCCGAGACTAGGGATATGTTTTAATTTCATTTTAGACTTTAAAAGAACCCTAGATCTACATCTGAACCACCTGTGACTCGACAAACATCAATATTTATAACAATCAAACACCAATTTGTTATCTATACACTCAAACGACTGCACATGATTGTTTTCAAGTTCTGTTTTAACATGTTAAGCCCTAAATCTAAGCTATGTTCAACAGTTATCACCGACAGTTCAAATATCACAAGAAATAGGTCAAATTGAATCTCAAACAACCTTGCCCATGATTGATACACTAAGAAATCAATAAGATCTGTAGAAATTTGGGCAGCACTTCGCCTGAAAATGGTGGTATTAGGGTTTCGCTTTATGTCGCCGGTGAGAGTGAACTTAGGAGCGAAAGGGGTTGAAAATGACATAAGAGCGGAACCATCCGGCTTATATAGTTGGTGTGGTTTCGCTCTTGTGACCAAAGACATATAAGCGAAACCACATGAGACATACAAGCGAAACTACAAGTGAAGCAACCATATGAGCGAGACCCCTTTTATGTGTCCTTAAAAGCGAAATTATTGTTTAAGTGTGACATATGAGCGAAATCAGGAAGTTGTTTTCAAAAATTTAACATTTTAAGACTTTTCTGATTAAACACCGTCACACCCAGTCAACCAAGTCCAAGTCAATGACCTTGGTCAACTGCTTGGTCTACCAAATCCAAGTTAATGACCTTGGTTGACCAAATTATGAAGTATACAGTCATTTCATTCTGAAAATAGTCCAACTGAATGAACTTTTGAACGTTTTGAACTTTCAAACACTTTTCAATTGTCCAACACTATACCAATCACTGTTTTGCACCTCCAGCTTACCCAGCCCTCATCAAACACTGACATGATCTGCACTAAGCTTTGATCTTTCGATCCCCAATGTCAGTTGTCGAAAATAAATGAGAAACTAAAATCTTTTTGGATTTTTTAAACTGGATAAACTGAAAACTGTACACACAATATTTTTGTGACTGTGTTAGGGGATCATATCAGCTGCCGACTAGACACTAGCACCGTTAAGCTGTTAATTCATTTTATGCATTAAACAATTCGCGTAGATTGCCGATATACTGATCCTCTTAAATTCTCACAAGACTTTCAACCTGTTCGGGATATAGAATTAGTGTTATGGTCTTAAACATCTACATGTGTCCCACCTCAGTATATACTCCCGTATCCAGATCCCAGTATTCAGTCTTATAGGTGAGTATACCACAGCTGATATCTGTTCAGGGGTAGTTGCGAGGGCCGTGAGAGCTCAAGTCGATACTTCCGTATACGCAGAGAGCTGACGGCTTCGACTTTAAGGTGTGTCCCCTTTAGAGGATCTTTTGTTTTCAACAGCAGCGACTATCAATTTTATTGTTTCATCAGCATGCTGAGGGTGAGCTTATATTTCAAAGCTTTTTGCAGAAAGTATTATCCGGGGACTAGGTCAGTACTTCCATACAGCAGAAGTCCCGGGATAATACCCCAGATATCACTGAGCATAAAGACCTAGTATCTCAGAATACGGGACCCTTCAAACAGGATTTCATGGGTTACCTATATATCCTGAAGGTGTTCCCCACATAGACGCAAGTGAAATTTATGTTTATATCCCAAACTGATCTACTGATCTTGTGAAAACCTACCGGCACATCTTTAACGAGACTCCTTAATTGCATTTTATTTAGTACAATTCTTTAGCGTACTGTGTCCGTCTAGCTGATGTACTATCATTTCCCCTATTCTACACAACTCTTTTTGAATTTTATAATTTTTTTGAATTTTTGAATTTTATCATGTTTTTGTATTTCTCTGCGAATTTCTCCCCTTAAAACTAAAACATATTTTTTTTGTGTTTTTTTTTTTTGAATCGAAAAGCAGAAAATAAACTGTACAAACAAAATTGACAACACGGCAAAGGTTCACGTCAGATCGCTGCCCAACTCGGCTTCACATTCAATAACCCTCCCAGATTGCAGATTCTTCATCCCGTTTAATCTCAAAAGATAATAAAATCTCTTTTTATCAAATGGTTTAGTATAGAAATCCGCTTTCTGATCATCGGTGTGCAAGTGTTCAATCCGAATTAACTTTTTCTCGTGACAATCACAGATAAAGTGGTGACGGATTTCAATGTGTTTAGTTTTTGAATGATGAACCGGATTTTTGGTTATATTGATAGCTGCTTCATTGTCCACGTAGATAGGAGTATCTAAGAACTGCAAACCGAAGTCTCGCATCTGCTGTTGGATCCAAAGGATCTGCGAGCAACAGCTGGAGGCTGAAACGTATTCAGCCTCGCATGTAGAGAGCGCTACTGCGGTTTGTTTCTTACACTGCCAGGTGACGAGTCGAGTTCCGAAGAACTGACACCCAGCAGTGGTGGACTTTGCGTTTTGCTTGCAGCTCCTAAAATCAGAATCAGCAAAACCAGATAAAGTAAAGTCACCCAATCGAGGATACCACAAGCCGATGCTTAGGCAGCCTTTCAAATACCGTAAGATACGTTTCACTATGGTCAGGTGTGACTGCTTTGGATTTGACTGATATCTGGCACAAAGACACGTCGGGTACATGATGTCTGGACGGGAAGCCGTGAGATACATCAGAGAGCCAATGATAGATCGGTACAATGTCTCATCCATCTTCACTCCATTCTCGTCTGGACAAATTCTATGATTCTGCGCGAGGGGGGTGGATATAGGACTACAATCTGTCATGTCGAACTTGTCAAGCACGTCCTTTACATACTTCGTTTGGTGAATGAAGATTCCGTCAGGCATTTGTTCCACCTGCAGCCCGAGGAAAAACTTCATCTCCCCCATTGAGCTCATTTCGAACTTTTTCTTCATCACCTTTTCAAATTCTTTGCACAGGTCGTCGTTAGTGGATCCAAAAATGATATCGTCAACATATATTTGCACGATCAACAAGTGGCCTGCCTCTTCCTTAGTGAACAAAGTGCTGTCTTCTGTCCCTCTTGTGAACCCGTTGTCCAGCAAGTATGTCGAAAGCGTCTCGTACCAGGCTCTCGGGGCCTGGTGAAGTCCGTATAGCGCTTTGTCCAGTAGATACACCTTGTTTCTGTGTAGTGGGTCTGTGAACCCCAGCGGTTGCCCCACATACACTTCTTCTCTGATTTGTCCATAAAGGAAGGCAGATTTGACGTCAAGTTGATATACTTTAAAATCTTTCCAAGACGCGAAGGCTAGAAATATCCGAATTGCCTCAAGTCTGGCAACCGGTGCGTAAACTTCATCGTAATCTATTCCTTCCTGTTGACTGAAGCCTTGAACCACAAGTCGCGCTGTGTTTCTCACCACGACACCTCTGTCATCACGTTTTCACTTAAAAACCCATTTCGTTTTGATTAGCTTTTGATTCTTAGGCAAATCGACAAGTCTCCAGACGCCCAGCTTTTCGAACTGTTGTAGCTCCTCCTGCATTGCATTCACCCAGCTATCCTCGGTAAATGCCTCTTCGTATGTTCTAGGCTCTATCCGTGAAATAAAAAGTTTTAATGAGACTTCTTTTTGCATATCAGCAATAGATGAATAGAAACATGTAAGAGCTCGGTCTATTTGATGTCGGGTTTTGACACCACTTTGTAGGTCGCCAATAATTTGTTCTGAGGGATGATAAGACAACGTCCGTGGCACAACATTGTCAGGCACATTCACTTCCGATTCCAAGCTCGATATGTCAAGATCAACGGTTTGATCCTCAGCTTTCGTTGGATCCTCGTCAAAAGTCGGAGCGGGTTCTGAGTCGTCAGATTCATCAAAAGATGGAGCTGGTTCCTCTGGTGGTTCATGAGCTGTTCCACTCGGTCCGGCTTCATTATCGTGAGTACCCACGGCGGGTTGAGAAACTTCTAGCGGTCTAAACGCTGACTCTTGTGATGCATTTTGCTGATACAGATACATAAGAGCTAGTTCCTCCTCACTCGGCTCGACCGGTAGATGAAACGACTCCCAGAGCTTATCGTAGTCTAACAGGAATCTTTGTCCGGGAAGTTGTGGTGACGGAGTATGCTTCTGACAATCCACATGTTGGACTAGAATCACCTTCCCCAAGCATGGTACGAACACCCTCTTCAGCGTGCTTGCGTAACCTACAAAGAAACCCTCATTAGACTAGCGCCAAATTTACCGTTTTCATCAATAAAAGTGCAAGGAGACCCAAACGGCTCCAAAAACTCAAGATTCGGCTTATAACGGTGCAGCAGCTCAAAGCAAGTCTTTTTATACTTCTTGACAGTGAGAACTCTATTTAATGTGTAACAGAAAAAGATTGGAAGCTTGGAATCGGCTAACATTGTACGGGCTGTCTCAATCAGGGTCCGATTCTTTCGTTCAGCTACGCCATTTTGCTGTGGAGTGTACGGCGCACTGAATTCTTGAAGAATTCCCTTCTCATTACAGAACTCGTACATCTTGTTGTTCTTGAATTCCGTTCCGTTGTCGCTCCGAATCCTCCGGATTGGCAGTTTATACACCGTTTCCATCTTCTTGAAAAGCACCATCAATGACTCAAAAGTTTGATCTTTTCGTTCCAAGCACACTACCCAAGAAAATCTTGTAAAGTCATCAGTCACCACCAGACAATATAAGTCTCCGCTGATGCTCTTTACGTTGACAGGCCCGAAGAGATCCATGTGCAATCTCTCAAGAGGTAACCTGATTGTATTCAACATCTTCAATGGGTGTGACTTTCGAGTATGCTTTCCTTTCTTACACGCTACACAATCATCATTTAAGTAAAATTATTCAGATTAACACCATCAACTAAATCATTGTGTACCAAAAAGTTCATTTTGCGAACATGAATGTGGCCCATCTTTCGATGCCACATTATCGAATCTTTTTCTGTCGCTTTAGTTTTAGACACAAAACGCTGTTTCTGATGAGATGTTGGAGTTGCGACGCTCATATCCAAAATATAAAGATCATTTTCCCGCGGAGCGCGCAACAGTACCATTTCATCAGGGACTTTAAACCCTGGTTTCAACACAACACATTCAGTTTTAGTAAAGTGTACACTAAACGCTTTATCACAGATTTGTGAGATACTGAGTAAATTGTTTGTTAACTCTACTATGTAGTTCACTTTGTCGAACGAAATCACGCCATTTGACGGCGTTCCTTGACCAACGATCCTTCCACCTTGATTCCCAGCAAATCCAACATAGCTTCCGTTTATGGATTTGACATCATAGAGCAGAGCAAGCGTCCCAGTCATATGCCTTGAAGCGCCACTATCCATAATCCACTTCGATAGAATTGACTTGGGCAGCCCCTGCAAACATCAAAACACATTTATTCAAACAATGAAGCCCAGGATTTCTTAACTTCTGACACACTTCCAAACACAACATCACACTTCTCATTTGTTTTCGGAAAATCAAAAGTGACATGTGGAACCTCTCCTTTCACAATTGTTTTAACTTTGTTAGTTATCAGTGGAAATTCATCAAGAAACTTATCAACTTCATTTTCAAACTCAACCACATCATCTTTAAAAAGATTCGAATCAATTTTCAAAGCGTTCTCCATCTTTCTGACCTCAACCGACGGTTTCGCATTCGCGATCCAAGATTGATTTTCAAAAATTTTTGTCTTAGGGTAAATTTTTTGAAGTCTTTCGAGTCTTAGAGGATTCGCCAATCTCGAAAGTCGATTTCGGCTTATCCTCCGACATCAACGATTCACCTCGTTTCAAAATACGGATCGGAGAAACCATCGGCTTTTTGCCTTTTGTGTCAATCGGAGATTTAGGTCGAGGTTTTTGAATGTTTTACTTTTGAACAGTTGCCTTTTGTGTCAATCGGAGATTTAGGTCGAGGCTTAAACACCTGCTTAGCCGTTTTCTTTTCAAACCCGATTCCTTTGTTTTTAAAGGTGTTTTTCTTGTTTTGACCTTTACCAACCCCTTCTTTCTTTTCCGAACTTGTGGGACGTGAAGTAACAAACGACCTTTTGGGTTTCGAAAAGAATTCATTGTTATTAACTTCGTTAATGTTCATTTCAATCAGTTTAAACACTTTTTCAACATTTTCGATCTTGACATTCTGAAGCGGGTACTCGAAGTCGGAATAAAGTTTGTCTGTTCCAATCATGGTGTATACCACCATAATTGGACCGTCATTCGCACTCATTTCTGATTTCGGTACATATCGATCTAAGAAATTCCCTTCATCTTCAGAATCACTGACAGCCTTCTCAGATTGAGCCTTTTCAGATTTCTCATTCTCCTCATCCAACACCTGATCGACAACATTTTTGATAACCTGAGATTCGTTGTCGGTATCGGATGGGGAAAATGTGACATCTATGGTCTCAGGCAAATCATCCTCTATCGATCTCAATTTGAGATTTAAAGCCGCTTCCACCCCATCTGGATATTTTTGTGTGTAATGATTCCACATTGGGGGTGGAACGCTCTTAAAGACTACTGCCATATGTGGCTGTTGGGGGACAATCTGATCAAGAACGTACGATGAAGCCACATAACTCATTAACTTTTTATCAATTCGATCGTTTTCAATTTTAACCAATTCGAGTTCTTTCTTAAGCGATGCAATTGTGTCTAAATGAAAATTGACTTCATTTTGTTTGTCCAATAGAGTTGCTTTAGCCAATTTTGTAGCTTTATCGTTTTCAACACTTTCCTTTTGTATCATCTTGATTGACCTTTTAAGAGTATCGTACGCCTCTTTCACTTGGCCGAGGTCAAACTTAATCATATCAGTGTGGTGTTTCAATTCCTGATACTTAGTTTCTTTTTCAAGACACTCTGTGCATGGTTCTAAACACTGTTTGCACGGTGTTTCAAAGATTGAAACAACCTTTTCAACAACTTGCTCTACACAATCAGTTTTACCGACATTGTTTGACTCAGACTCAGATAGTTTGACTGATTTGATCTCCTGAACTCCAGATTCCTCTCGTTTGACAGACACACAACTGACAGACTTTGTCAGCTATGTCTTTCAAAGCTTCTCCAGTCATCTCTTTCGACACATCTATCAACTCTTCAACGACTTCTTTCTTTTCTTCAAACCTTGGGCAGGATCCGGTCCTTGGTTCTTCAAAGTAACCTGCAAAAGATTCAGAAATGTTAGGAGGCAATACAGATTTCATTAAACTTCCCAAAACCTCCTGCTCAGACTGGTAATAATACACTCCAGCAGCTATTTCTTCCATATCGACCGCATTATCCCCAGAAATCTCTTCAACAGCCATAGAAACATCTTCAGTAACTGTTTCCGGTTCAGACACTGTCTCAGAAATTTCAACAACTTCAGCCATCATGGCCTGTCCATCGTTACCAGCGATATACTTATCCCAGCTGAAACATGCAGCAACCTTCTCGTCGTCTTGATTGACGATCAGCGCTTTTTCCAGTTTATTCTCAATCTGTGGCCTCTGAACAGTTTGCTGTTGGTTTGGTCGGTGATAGATCCCTTGCCTGTAGTAGTCGTTGGTGAATGGGTTTTGATGATTGTTTACTTCACGATTGGGACATTCTCATTTGAAGTGACCGCATTCTTTACATTTAAAGCATGTAACTTTCGACTTATCAAACCCTAACTTTTGATCGGGGCCTGATAGACTGTTCCGGCCTGTAATTTCCATGAAACGTTGAGCCCTGCGAACCAAACTCGCCATGCACCATTTGATGTCGATCAATTCAAGCTCTTCGGGATCGATTTGGTCGTAATCCTCCTTTGTCATGTCAGGATTACCGATCCTCCCTGCGACTAAGCCCTCATAAGCCTCAAGAACGGAAGCAAGCAGTGCTATGTGCTGTTTTGCGGCTGTTTTAGTTATCTTGTTTCCATTCTTTATGTTTACCGCAATGTTGCACTGAACCCCAGAAACATACGCCTGATGATTTGATCCTGTTGAGCTTTGAGGTGAAGGTTGTTCCTGAGCTTTGACATTTGGTTCAAAGTTCGCGAATGGTGAAGAATTGCCAGATTGCAGAGTGTTTGAAGAAACACTTGAGGTGTTATCAACAATGAACCCTGCCTGTATTTTTGGACTTTGATTTGTTGAAACTGTAGGGTTGCCTTTGTAATACAACGATACATCCTGCTGCACACTCGCTGAGTTCATTTTCTTGATTTTCAGCAATTGAAGCTCGTGAGCTTCGATCTTCTCGATGAATGAGCTGAGGTTGAGATTCACAAAATCAGAATTATTCTTCAACATCATTAGATAAGTGCCCCACTCATCATACGGAAGAGCATCACACAGCTTATCAATCCATTTTTCATTTGTCTTTGTAATTTACAAACGCTTCATTTCAACAACAAGATGACAGTATCGTTCGATTAACTGCTTTGTTGTTTCTCCTTTAATCCCAGTAAAAATGTCGAATTCCTTCTTGATTAAGGCTTTCTTGCTCTTAATCATCGACACACTGCCTTGGAATTTCAGCTTCAACGCTTGCCACATCGACTGAGAATTATCTTTATGTTGTAGTAAAACGAGAATATCTTCCTTGATGGCCTGTTGCAGAATGCTCACCATCTTCTTTTCAGCCTTGAAATCAATTTGTTCCGTTTCCGTTAGACTCCCGATGCCCTTTTCCAATCCCATACCGTTAACTGGTGGTACATACTTAGCCTCTATTTTCATCCAACACTCGAAGTGATTGGCTTGCACCCAGTTTTTGAAACGTCCTGACCAACCCGCGTATTCATCCAAACTCATAAGCTTCGGAGGCTTTTGCATTGTCCCTAATTCATTCTCCATGTTAACGTTCTGAACTATACTCACCGGACTTTTCATAGCCGTCAAACCGCTCCCCGCAAACAAGTTATAAAAATCTTGATGTTCCATTTTTAGTGATAAATTTCCAAAAATGTTTAAGTTTTTGATTAACAGATTGTTTTTATCAGAAAACTTTTAACACAGACTGAGTTTCCAACACTCGATCACATACGAAATGGACTAAACGCTCAAAACATGATTTTTACACTAAAACGGGTCGAATAATCGAAATCAGACTACAAGTGTTATTATGAGCGAAACCCCTGAATGTTCACAAAAGCGAAACCAGGCACAGACCAAATGAGCGAAAACAGGTTATGACCTATGAGCGAAACCCTATGAGCGAACCCCAAGAGCGAAACCTAAAAATGACTCTATGAGCGAAACCTCTGGAGCGAAACCCAAGAGCGAAACCTCAAAAATGACCCTATGAGCGAACCACACGAGCGAAACCCCTGATTTTGCTTATGCCATAAAAGGGAAACCTCTCAAGATGACACAAAAGCGAAACCTATTCACGAGCCATTTTAAGCCACTTTTAAGCTGTTTTTAGGTCTGAATTTCTCAAGGGTTTGTTATTAACCAGTTTTACACTATATGTCCAAATCTCAGTCCATTTTGTCCGTCGGAAAGGTCAGAAACTCAAAAAGTGCTAGAAAAAGGCTTTGATTCGGGTCAACTAGCTCACAACTGGCTCTGATACCAATTGTAGGACCGTATTTGACAGTCTATTGAGTCAATCCGAGCTAGCAACTACCGAAAATGCAGCGGAAATACATAATCGGCATGAATCAAAGCAGAAATGGTGCAGAAATAGAAATGATTCACTTTAAAACAGTTTTCTCATTCAATCTTCACAAAATACACGAGCAGCAGTTCGGCTACACGGGAGACATGAACGTGCAAAATGAGAAAACAACTTGGGTATTTATAGGGGACAGGGTTTTGCTTATGTGACGTGTCCATATGAGCGAAACCATCAAGTTGGGGTTTCGCTCATATGACACATGTACATAAAAGCGAAATCACAACATGAAAATCAAACATTTACACTTTAAACCCCTATACAATACATAATTAACACATCTAGACCCTATACATTCAACAACTAAGACTAAGACGCAGGCTTTAGACATTCGTGCACCAACAAATACATGTGGACCCAGCTAAGATAGAAGCCATAAAGAACTGAAACGCTCCCAAGACCCCAACAGAAGTAAGACAATTTCTAGGCTAGCGGGATACTATCGAATATTCATTGAGAATTTTTCTAAAATTTCTCAACCGCCAACCTCACTCACTCAAAAGGATAAAAAGTTCGATTGGGGTGAAAGAAAAGAAATGACATTCCAAACGCTCAAAGATAAACTACGCCAAGCGCCAATCTTATCACTCCCCGATGGCACCGATGACTTTGTGGTGTATTGTGATGCATCGCACCAAGGCTTGGGTTGCGTATTAATGCAACGTGTAAAAGTCATCGCGTATGCGTCACGACAGTCGAAAGTTCATGAAAAGAATTTTACCACTCACGACCTAGAGTTGGGCGCAGTGGTATTCGCTTTAAAGATTTGGCGTCACTATCTCTATGGTACTAAGTGTACCATATTCACTGATCATAAAAGTCTTCAACATATATTCAATAAAAAAGAATTAAACATGCGCCAGTGGCAATGGGTAGAGTTGTTGAATGACTATGACTGTGAAATCAAGTACCATTCGAGCAAAGCAAATGTTGTGGTGGATGCTTTGAGCCGGAAAGAGCGAGTCAAAACCTTACGAGTACGAGCTTTAGAGTTAACCATTCAGACGAACTTCACTACTCGTGTGCACGATGCACAACTAGAGGCTCTAAATCCGGAGAACATCCAAGCAGAATCCTTGCGAGGATTAGAGAAACAAATGGAAGAGAACAAAGATGGCACAAGGTACTTCATGGGAAGAATCTAGATTCCTTACTTTGGCGGATTGCGAGACTTAGTGTTGGATGAGGCACATAAGTCAAAATATTTAATATATTCCGGACCTGATAAGATGTATCAGGATGTAAAGGAATATTACTGGTGGCCTAATCTCAAAGGAGATATTGCGACCTACGTTGGGAAATGCCTAACTTGTGCAAAGGTCAAGGCCGAGTATCAAAAGCCATCTGGACTATTACAACAACCCGAGATTCTCGTTTGGAAATGGGAACAGATATCAATGGATTTCATTACAGGACTCCCACGGACCTCTCGAGGTCATGGCATGATTTGGGTTATCGTCGATCGAGTAACCAAGTCAGCTCACTTCTTGCCAATTCGCGAGAAAGACAGTACAGAGAAGTTAGCTGAGCTTTACCTCAAAGAGATAATAGCACGTCATGGAGTGCCTATTTCAATAATCTCGGATCGTGATGGTCGCTTTGTGTCAAGGATTTGGCAATCCTTTCAAGCCTCGTTTGGATCTCGTTTGGATCTAAGCACGGCATTCCATCCGCAAACCGATGGCCAAAGCGAACGAACCATACAAACTCTAGAAGATATTCTTCGTGCCTGTGTGATGGATATGGGCGGAAACTGGGATACTCATTTACCACTGGTAGAGTTCTCATATAATAACAGTTATCACACAAGCATCAAAGCCGCCCCATTTGAAGCACTATACGGACGGAAGTGCCGATCACCACTGTGTTGGGCAGAAGTCGGAGACAAACAGCTCATTGGCCCTGAACTAGTCCAAGAGACTACTGACAAGATAGCAAAGATACGAGACCGTATCAAAGCAGCTCGTGACAGACAAAAGAGCTACGCAGACAAAAGACGTAAACCATTATCCTTCAAGGTCGGAGATAAAGTCTTACTAAAAGTCTCGCCTTGGAAAGGCGTAGCTAGATTCGGGAAACGTGGAAAACTAAACCCGAGATACATTGGGCCATTTGAGATTCTAGAAAAGATCGGTACCGTCGCGTACAAGTTGAAACTACAAGAAGAACTCAGTAACGTACACGACACATTTCATGTGTCGAATCTCAAGAAAAGTCTGACCGTTGATACACTTCCAGCGGATGAAATTCATGTAGACAACACGCTCCAGTTTACCGAAGAACCCATTGAGGTTATGGACCGGAAGGTCCACAAGACAAGGAGAAGTAATATCGAACTAGTCAAGGTCCGCTAGAATTCACGTCACGGACCCGAGTACACATGGGAACGTGAATATCAGATTAAGGCAAAATATCCCCACCTGTTTAAGAAGACTCCAGCAAAGGATGGCTCAACTTGAATTTCGGGACGAAATTCTTTTTAACAGGGGGAGAATGTGACAACTGGCAAATAACTGGTAATTCCGTACAATCTAATCACTATTTATATTTCTAAATCTCATGCATTTAGCGTAATTTAATTACGTAACTGTGTTGTATACTGGATAACACTGTTAGGATAAGAAAACAAAGCTAAAACATATGTTGGTTTTTGTCGTAATGCGAAACCAAACAAACAATGTCCTAAAAGTGTTGGTAGAAAGTGTTGTGTGCACTATTCACGGTTACACTATTCATGCCAGCAAACCGTGAAATCAGACCGAAACACTGAAAAACGACACTTGGATAGCATAACTGAGTCCATTTATATAAGAAAACATTATTATGAAAACACATCTTGCAAAGAAACAAGACTTTCCGGTATAACGCCCTAATCTCAAGAATGTCTGTTTCGGCTTAAAATATAGCATTTTTAACGTGTCCGAACCTATAACAAATCATTTCCGGGACTTCAGAATAATGTCAATTGATGAAAGTCATACTAAAACAATAAGATGATATCAACAGAATGTCACACCCCCAAAATCCACCTGCGGATAACGCCCGCTTCGAGGGCGTGACTGACCAGGATCAAGCCACCAATTATACTAAGCATTGGTTAATATTAAAGTAATACTTACTAACCATAGGATTAGCAAATATCAAGTTCAGAGTTTAAGGTTTCAAGTTTAAACAGTAACAAGTAGCGGAAGCATAATTAAATAGTTTTAAACAGTGTTCATAAGGTAAGCATAATAAATGCCCAACACACGGGCTGGCGACCACTACACATCCCAAGCAGCTGCTCCAGTCACTGGCCACCTGCAAAGCATGCAGTAAAGGGGTCAATAATAATGCTGAGTGAGTTCACTAGTTGTCCAGTTTTAGTTGCCAAAAACTTGTTTCACCAGTTAATTTATCCGTTTATACATGCCATGGGGAGCTACCCCAAAAGTTAGCGACTAAACTGTTTTTCCAATACCGAACACTAGGTAACCGTTTGCGTTTCCGCAGGATGCCCCGATGTCAATGTTCTATCATCATTGACGGATGCCTGAGTACATTAGTTCACGACCGATCCCATACCATGGCACGGTGTGAGGCTGGTAAGACCTAAATAGCGCTATCAACTAATAACCCGTTCGCCTGGCACCGGCGACTAATCGGTATTATGTAGTAGGGACTTGAGTGATAGAGTTGCGTTTAGTGCCGTAGTTGCATTCCGTATAAACCGTAATTAACCAAAAAGGTTTCCCAATACAAGGGAAGATAAAGTAAGTTTGTTCCCAATAACTAGGGAAGGAATGTAGACGGTATCCCCTTTACAAGGGGATAGGGTTGTTTCAGTCTCGTGTCCCAAACCACCGGGACGCATGCTTTTAAGTTGTGAACTCACCTTGGGTTGCTCGGTAAGATACGTTACTTGGTTAAGCTCGTTGGTTACCACGTCCTAGCATGGTTACCAAGCATGGGTCAAGTTGGGTACAAGTAAACACGTATAAAACACACTTAACATAAATGCAAATAGCTACAGTAACAGGTATACATGCAGTAACATGTAGACATACAAACAGTAGCAGATCAGTAAACAGCCCAAACAATAGACAGCCCAACAGTTAAGGCCCAAAATAGCAAAACAGTCAAAGCCCAATACACAAAACAGCCCAGTCGAAACTAAGGTGGTTGCGACTCGCAACCGAGGTTGCGACCCGTAACTGCGGTCTCGGCCCGTCACGTTTTAGTTACGACTCGTAACCGGAGATTGCGACTTAGCAGGTGTGGTTGCGACTCGCAACCAGGTTTGATGCGTGCTGATTGCGACTCGCAACTGGGAGGTTTCGACTGGTCATGTGTGGTTTCGAGTAGCAACCAAAGGTTGCGACTCGCAACCGTGATAACGTGCATGGCAAACCCTTCTAGAACCTGCAGTGTACGACCCAATGGAATTGCTATTTCATGTAAATGTTGTACTATGCCACTAAACATGTTTCTTGGTCGGCTTTGTGCACATTTTAGATCAAAATCAGCAGATTCAAAACTTTTTAGCAACATTCAAGCTGTTCATCATATATTCATCAGCCATATTCAAATTTCATACATCAACAACCCAAAATCCTGTTTAAAACTCCTACTTATTTTTCGGACAAAATCATAAATAAGATTAAACCCAAGCATGCATTTTAACAGCCACAATCATGAACATTAACTAACAATCAAGCATAAATCTTTTAACATCATCGGATAGCAAAACCCATCAACTTAAACAATATAACACTTCCTATCATGGTCCGAAACATTTAACCAAAACCATAACAAACCACAAACCGGATTTCATAACAACAAACATCATAAACATTCACAACAAACATCATCAAGTAGCCACCTTCCTTAGCATATTTATGAACATACAAGCCTACTATTCATACTAAAACCTCTAATCACATCAACAAGCATAAAACCATAGCAATCATCAACAATCATGAACATAAAAACACTAACCGGTTACTCGGGGTTGAGAGAAAAGGGGTGTTCGGGTGGTCTCTTGGTTCGGCCGATCTTCCTTGTTGATAGCTCACTTGATCCGAGAGATATGAAGGAATGGGGAGATGATTTTGGTTGCTAGAAATTTAGGGTTTTAGGGTTTAGTGAAGAAGATGAGAGGAGAGTGTGAGAAGAGAGTGTGTAAAATGGTTAAGGGAGGTGGGGTTGGGTTTATATAATGTACCGAGTTGGGCTAGGGGGGTTTCCGGGTTGGGTTCTCGGTTACAAGGCCCAAACGGCCCAATCCAAACAACCGGCTCCTTTTGTTGTTCACGGTTCACTCGAGACCGTGGTCTCGAGTCGGGTCTCGGGTTTGGTTGTGGTTTCGGGTTCCGGTTCATCTCACATACACACCCACTCTCTTATATCTATATATATATACATACGTATAACATACTAGCACAAAGATCACACAGAATCATCAAAACAATACACAACTTTTTCATTTAATAGTATACGTACACGCATGTTACATCGAAAGGTTGTCCGGGAAATTCCGAAGTGTCACATTATCCCCGAGTTTTAGGAACTTTCGTCCCGAAAGTTAAGGCAGCCACTGTCAAGCTAGTGTAAGTGAAAGCGTTTCAACGGGGTGTCACATCATCCCCCCGTTAGTTTGGAATTTCGTCCCGAAATTCGTTCGTAGCTTCAGTGCTGGGGTTTTCGTTTGGGAACAACTGGGGATACTTGTGCTTCATCTGGTCTTCCCGCTCCCAGGTATACTCTGGGCCACGTCGCGAGTTCCAACGGACTCGTACAAGAGGTATCTGGCTACGTTTGAGGATTTTGATCGCCCGATCAGTGATCTCAATCGGTTCCTCAGTAAAGTGTAGCTGTTCGTCAATCGTTAGTTCCTTAAAAGGAATTACAAGTGTTTCATCCGACAAACACTTCTTCAGGTTGGATACGTGAAAAACGTTGTGTACCGCACTCAGTTCTTCAGGCAGGTTCAATCTATAAGCGACCTTACCGATCTTCTCGGTAATTTCGAATGGTCCAATGTATCGCGGATTAAGCTTGCCCCGCTTACCAAAGCGAACCACACCCTTCCAGGGTGAGACTTTAAGTAGAACCCGGTCACCGACCTGGAATTCTAGAGGTTTCCTACGCTTATCAGCGTAACTCTTCTGACGGTCACGAGCTGCCGCCATGCGTTGTCTGATCTGGGCAATCTTTTCCGTTGTATCTACCACCATCTCTGGGCCCGTGATTTGACTATCACCGATTTCTGCCCAGCAGAGAGGTGACCGGCATTTACGACCGTATAATGCCTCAAAAGGTGCTGCCTGAATACTAGTGTGGTAGCTGTTGTTGTAAGAGAACTCTACTAGCGGTAGATGCTTCTCCCAGTTCTTGCCAAAATCGATCACACACGCTCTAAGCATGTCTTCTAGGGTCTGGATGGTGCGTTCGGATTGTCCATCCGTTTGCGGGTGATAAGCAGTGCTCATGTCCAGACGTGAGCCAAAACATTTGTGCATAGCTTGCCACAATTCCGAAGTAAATCGAGCGTCTCGGTCGGAAATAATTGAGGTTGGCACTCCGTGCCTCGAAACTACTTCCTTTAAGTAAATCTCCGCCAGGGTAGAAAACTTGTCCGTTTCCTTAATAGCCAGAAAGTGCGCGGACTTGGTCAACCGATCTACTATTACCCAAATAGTATCATTTCCGCGTTGAGATCTAGGTAACCCTGTGACAAAATCCATGGAAATTTGCTCCCATTTCCATTTCGGGATTTCTGGTTGTTGGAGTAGGCCTGCCGGCTTCTGGTATTCTGTCTTGACTCTGGCGCAAGTCAAACATTTGCTGACGTATGTTGCTATGTGGGCCTTCATACCAGGCCACCAATACGTAGTCTTCAAGTCGTGGTACATCTTGTCCGAACCAGGATGTACCGAGTAGCGGGACTTGTGGGCTTCGTCCATCACGAGTTCACGTAAACCTCCAAAGAGTGGAACCCAAATGCGTCCTGTTACATAGTAAGCACCATCTTCTTTCTGTTCTAGTTGCTGCCTCGACCCTCGAAGAGACTCAGCCCTGATGTTTTCCGGCTTCAATGCTTCAACTTGGGCATTTCGGATCTGGGTAGGAAGGTTAGACTGGATGGTAAGTTGCAATGCTCGCACGCGCCTTGGTATAGAGTCCTTTCGACTGAGGGCGTCTGCCACGACATTGGCCTTGCCCGGATGATACTTGATGGCGCATTCATAGTCATTCAAGAGTTCGACCCATCGACGTTGTCTCATGTTCAATTCCTTTTGCCTAAAGATATGCTCGAGACTCCTGTGATCGGTGTAAATAGTGCACTTGGTACCGTACAGGTAATGTCTCCATATCTTAAGAGCAAAGATCACTGCTCCCAGTTCCAAGTCATGCGTCGTGTAGTTCCTTTCATGCGTCTTGAGTTGTCGTGAGGCGTAGGCAATAACTTTCTCGCGTTGCATTAACACGCAACCGAGCCCATGAATAGATGCATCGCAATAAACCACAAAGTCGTCCGTTCCTTCAGGTAACGAGAGAATAGGAGCACTGCAGAGGTTATCCTTTAGTTTTTGAAATGCGGTTTCCTGGGCTTCACCCCACTTATAAACCGTACCCTTCTGAGTAAGAGCCGTGAGAGGCTGAGCGATCTTTGAAAATCCCATGATAAATCTTCGATAGTATCCCGCCAGTCCCAAGAATTGGCGGACTTCAGTCGGAGTCTTAGGGGTAGGCCAATTCTTTATAGAATCGATCTTTGCAGGGTCGACGTGAATCCCATCCTTGTTAACCACGTGCCCCAGGAAATGGACCTCTCGAAGCCAGAAGTCGCATTTCGAGAACTTGGCATACAGTTGCTCATTGCGAAGGAGTTCGAGGATAAGGCGTAGGTGCTGTTCATGCTCTTCCTGACTTTTCGAGTAGATCAAGATGTCGTCTATAAACACGATCACGAATTTGTCGAGATAGGGTTTGCATACCCGGTTCATGAGATCCATGAACACTGCAGGGGCGTTGGTCATTCCGAAGGACATAACGAGGAATTCATAATGACCGTAACGAGTTCTGAATGCAGTCTTGGAAATGTCTTCATTACGGACCCTTAACTGATGGTAGCCTGATCGCAAGTCAATCTTAGAATAGTAACTTGATCCTTGCAGTTGATCGAATAGGTCATCGATACGCGGGAGAGGGTAACGATTCTTGATGGTAACCTTGTTCAACTCACGATAGTCGATGCACATTCGGAATGTGCCATCCTTCTTCTTGACAAAGAGTACTGGGGCTCCCCAGGGTGATGAACTAGGACGGATAAATCCTTTATCCAATAGTTCTTGTAGTTGCGTCGAGAGTTCTTTCAGTTCTGCAGGGGCTAAACGGTACGGTGCACGAGCTATAGGTGCTGCTCCGGGAGCTAGCTCGATTTGGAATTCGACCTGACGGTGAGGAGGGAGTCCAGGTAGTTCCTCAGGAAATACCTCGGGATAATCACGTACTACAGGAAAATCTTCAATCCTCTTTTCCTTTTCGTGGGTGTTGGTGACAAGTGCTAAGATAGCGGTGTGCCCTTTTTGTAAACACTTCTGGGCTTTTAAAAGCGAGATAATGCCTGTGACTTCTCCACCTTTGTTGCCTTTGACGATGAGGGGTTGGCCAGAACGGCGAGGTATACGAACTGCTTTCTCTTGACAGAGGATCTCAGCGCGATGTTTGGACAACCAATCCATACCAATGACGACGTCGAAGCTTCCAAGTTTGACAGGGAAAAGATCGATGCTAAACGTGTGGCCAGACAATTCTAGGGTGCAGTCGTGGATCATGTGCGTGGCCTCGATGTTCTTACCATTAGCTATCTCGACGATGTGTTTAGAACTTAATAATGCGGGTGAGTGCTTAAGTTTCTTACTAATGCGAAGGGATACATAACTAGCATCGGCACCGGAATCAAATAACACAGAAACATAACGATCATCAAGTAGGAACTTACCCGCCACGACGTTGGGGTCGTTCCTTGCTTCTCCAGCTCCAATCACGAAAGCTCTGCCCCTTGCATTTCCAGCATTGTTGTTTTGCTCATTGTTCCCAGCTCCCTGATTGTTGTTGCGATTCTGATTCAGTTCAGGGCAATCCTTTCGCATGTGCCCTGTTGCCCCGCATTTAAAACATGCTATGTTGTTTCCCTGCTGCTGTTGCTGTTGAGGTTGTTGCTGGTTCTGCCTTGCTGGGAACTGGCTCCTACAATCCCTTGCTTCGTGCCCCATCTTGTGGCATCGCTGACACTGACCCTTGTTGCATGCCCCATTGTGGTGCCTGTTACACTTGTTGCACTTAGGGTAGTTTCCCCGATAGCCACCCTGTTGCTGAGTGCCTTTGTTGTTGTCAGTTTTCCTTTGCTGTGCTGGGGCTTGAGTAGGGTTAGCATCTTTGCCCTGATTTCCTTCCCACTTTCGTTTTCCATCACTGGAACTTCCTTCCGCAACACTGATCCTTTTGGGCAACCTGCCCTCTTCCACGGCCTGATCAGTGAGTTTGTGAGCAAGTCGAACGATCGGCTGGATGGTAGTGTGGTTGGCTGAAGTTACATGGCTTCGAATTTCTGGAGCCAGACCCTTGATGTACAGTTCGATTCTTCGATACATAGGTCGAGACAAGTTTGGACAAAGAGCAGCGTAGTCGTTGGACAGCTTGGTGTAGGTCTCAATCTCTGACCCAACCATCTTGAGTTAATAGTACTCATTTTCCAGCTTGTGGATGTCATCCCTGTGACAGTACTCTTCTTTGATCATATCCTTGAAATCTTCCCATGCAGTAGCGTTTGCAGTCTCCAAACCAAGCATTTGAATTTGCGCCTTCCACCATGAAAGTGCGCTTCCCTCTAGAGTACCAGTAGCAAACTTCACCCAATTAGCAGGGGGACATTCGCAGACAGCGAAGACAGCTTCGACCTTCTCGATCCAGTGTAGGAGTCCTATGGCACCCTCAGTGCCACTGAACGGATGAGGCTTGCAATCCATGAAGGTCTTGAAGGTACAAACACGTGGTTGCACAGGTGCAGGCTGACCTATAGGGTGAGCTGCGAAAGCTGCAGCCACAGTGTTGAGCAGGTTTGCGAACTGAGCCTGAGTCATGTTGACGTTTCCTCGTCCGCGTCCACTCATTGTCTTCATAACCAGGAAACATAGAATGAGTGTGTGATAGCGAGAATAAGATAGAAGAGAGAAGATGTATCTGTCTAATCAGGCAAACTAGTACGTATAGTAAAGCAGAAAGCATAAGACAATTAAGCAAGTAACTATGGGTCCGAGCTATGAGGTCAGATAAGTCGAGCCTTGTACTTGGAGTGTAGTGTCGTCACGAGTCACGGGTTATAGTCTGGTTTTTCTCAAAAAGATTTTTTCCCCCTTTTTTTAAAACCAAGTTCACTATAACCAATGGCTCTGATACCAATCTGTCACACCCCCAAAATCCACCTGCGGATAACGCCCGCTTCGAGGGCGTGACTGACCAGGATCCAGCCACCAATTATACTAAGCATTGGTTAATATTAAAGTAATACTTACTAACCATAGGATTAGCAAATATCAAGTTCAGAGTTTAAGGTTTCAAGTTTAAACAGTAACAAGTAGCGGAAGCATAATTAAATAGTTTTAAACAGTGTTCATAAGGTAAGCATAATAAATGCCCAACACACGGGCTGGCGACCACTACACATCCCAAGCAGCTGCTCCAGTCACTGGCCACCTGCAAAGCATGCAGTAAAGGGGTCAACAATAATGCTGAGTGAGTTCACTAGTTGTCCAGTTTTAGTTGCCAAAAACTTGTTTCACCAGTTAATTTATCCGTTTATACATGCCATGGGGAGCTACCCCAAAAGTTAGCGACTAAACTGTTTTTCCAATACCGAACACTAGGTAACCGTTTGCGTTTCCGCAGGATGCCCCGATGTCAATGTTCTATCATCATTGACGGATGCCTGAGTACATTAGTTCACGACCGATCCCATACCATGGCACGGTGTGAGGCTGGTAAGACCTAAATAGCGCTATCAACTAATAACCCGTTCGCCTGGCACCGGCGACTAATCGGTATTATGTAGTAGGGACTTGAGTGATAGAGTTGCGTTTAGTGCCGTAGTTGCATTCCGTATAAACCGTAATTAACCAAAAAGGTTTCCCAATACAAGGGAAGATAAAGTAAGTTTGTTCCCAATAACTAGGGAAGGAATGTAGACGGTATCCCCTTTACAAGGGGATAGGGTTGTTTCAGTCTCGTGTCCCAAACCACCGGGACGCATGCTTTTAAGTTGTGAACTCACCTTGGGTTGCTCGGTAAGATACGTTACTTGGTTAAGCTCGTTGGTTACCACGTCCTAGCATGGTTACCAAGCATGGGTCAAGTTGGGTACAAGTAAACACGTATAAAACACACTTAACATAAATGCAAACAGCTACAGTAACAGGTATACATGCAGTAACATGTAGACATACAAACAGTAGCAGATCAGTAAACAGCCCAAACAATAGACAACCCAACAGTTAAGGCCCAAAATAGCAAAACAGTCAAAGCCCAATACACAAAACAGCCCAGTCGAAACTAAGGTGGTTGCGACTCGCAACCGAGGTTGCGACCCGTAACTGCGGTCTCGGCCCGTCACGTTTTAGTTACGACTCGTAACCGGAGATTGCGACTTAGCAGGTGTGGTTGCGACTCGCAACCAGGTTTGATGCGTGCTGATTGCGACTCGCAACTGGGAGGTTTCGACTGGTCATGTGTGGTTTCGAGTAGCAACCAAAGGTTGCGACTCGCAACCGTGATAACGTGCATGGCAAACCCTTCTAGAACCTGCAGTGTACGACCCAATGGAATTGCTATTTCATGTAAATGTTGTACTATGCCACTAAACATGTTTCTTGGTCGGTTTTGTGCACATTTTAGATCAAAATCAGCAGATTCAAAACTTTTTAGCAACAATCAAGCTGTTCATCATATATTCATCAGCCATATTCAAATTTCATACATCAACAACCCAAAATCCTGTTTAAAACTCCTACTTATTTTTCGGACAAAATCATAAACAAGATTAAACCCAAGCATGCATTTTAACAGCCACAATCATGAACATTAACTAACAATCAAGCATAAATCTTTTAACATCATCGGATAGCAAAACCCATCAACTTAAACAATATAACACTTCCTATCATGGTCCGAAACATTTAACCAAAACCATAACAAACCACAAACCGGATTTCATAACAACAAACATCATAAACATTCACAACAAACATCATCAAGTAGCCACCTTCCTTAGCATATTTATGAACATACAAGCCTACTATTCATACTAAAACCTCTAATCACATCAACAAGCATAAAACCATAGCAATCATCAACAATCATGAACATAAAAACACTAACCGGTTACTCGGGGTTGAGAGAAAAGGGGTGTTCGGGTGGTCTCTTGGTTCGGCCGATCTTCCTTGTTGATAGCTCACTTGATCCGAGAGATATGAAGGAATGGGGAGATGATTTTGGTTGCTAGAAATTTAGGGTTTTAGGGTTTAGTGAAGAAGATGAGAGGAGAGTGTGAGAATAGAGTGTGTAAAATGGTTAAGGGAGGTGGGGTTGGGTTTATATAATGTACCGAGTTGGGCTAGGGGGGTTTCCGGGTTGGGTTCTCGGTTACAAGGCCCAAACGGCCCAATCCAAACAACCGGCTCCTTTTGTTGTTCACGGTTCACTCGAGACCGTGGTCTCGAGTCGGGTCTCGGGTTTGGTTGTGGTTTCGGGTTCCGGTTCATCTCACATACACACCCACTCTCTTATATCTATATATATATACATACGTATAACATACTAGCACAAAGATCACACAGAATCATCAAAACAATACACAACTTTTTCATTTAATAGTATACGTACACGCATGTTACATCGAAAGGTTGTCCGGGAAATTCCGAAGTGTCACATTATCCCCGAGTTTTAGGAACTTTCGTCCCGAAAGTTAAGGCAGCCACTGTCAAGCTAGTGTAAGTGAAAGCGTTTCAACGGGGTGTCACACAGAATGTTCATAATCACAAGTTTCTGGCGTTACGTCGCTATGCACTAAAGTAGTCCGTTAGCGACTAGACGAACTAGTAGGCGACATTTTTTGTCACGAAACAAGCAAACGAAGAATCTAGCGAGCTAGTTAAGCTAAATTTGGGACTCGAAATCACTTCATACAAACTTCGGATGCAAGAAAACAACTTAAGAAATTTCTTGTCGGTACGACATAAAAGTACCGTAAACGAGCCGACGACGAAACGAAAAGCATTCTAAGTATCAAAACATGATTTTTACTAGTTTAGTGAACTAGTTAATAATAATTTTGGTTCTGAATCACTAATTACCCCCTAATGATGTACTTACCCTAATCACCCTACACCTCTTAATTACCAAAATATCTAGTTCTTTTAACAATTTTTATAAAGAAATTTACAAAATCCCCCCCCCCATTATCATCATGGCCGAAATCAAGGGGGCCCCACCCCTTGATTTTTGCTTGGATTTGGGAAGATTGTAAGTATGGAGAACATGGGTGGAAGTATGGAATTGGAGATTTGAAATGATAACAAATCCTACTAACCAATCTTCACACCATATCTAAACATCATCCTTATCATTTTTCCATAATCTTTCAACTTCAAAACTCCTTTGGTCTCTCTCCCTTTTCACGGCAGCCCCAACCCCCATTAACCTACCATTTTTCATCCACTAAAATCACTAAAATAAACCTAATAAACCCACTACAAGATCATTAAGGAAGGAGCATGCATGGAGCCACTTTAGGAGCTTCCTTAGAGGCTTAATCTTCTTCTTATTATCTAATCTAGCTTGTGCACTTTGTAAGTCTACTAAACACCATATTTATGATCCTAATTATTAGTAGATTATTTGTAAAAGTTGATGATCTTGAATTTAAAACTTAACATAATCAAAAACTCTAAACACAAAACTAATAAACACTAAATATGAATATATTACGTGTTGATTTATGTTGTTTAGTGTTAATTTGTTCATGTGTTCATGATGATTATGTTATTTTTTTGTTAATGTTAGTGAGTTAAAGCTTATACTTATGATGATCATGTTATTAGTTTCATGTAGTATTTTATATTTGTATTCATCTTATCATGATGAACATAAATATGTGATTTAAACATGGTTACGTTTAAATCAAGAAAGATCATCATACCCATTTCATGAACTAATCATATAATTTGTGGATTACTTAAAGAAATAAGTGCTTAAATGGGTTTAAAAGTTAATCTTGGGAAGTTAGTGAACTTGGTTTTTTTACAAGATAAATTAAACAACTTGTTTATTATGAAAATCACCTTAAAAAGGTCAAACTTTAATGTATAAAAAGTGTATTATGAAAGTTCATGAAATGTGGAAGTTATGTTAACATATAAACATGTTTAAAAGAATCTTGGTGAATAATGGTGATTTAGTGAATTGATTATTGATTTAAACGCGTTTTTGTAACGTGGGAAACGTCTTAGTTTAGGGGAAACTATGACGAATTTTTCTAAAAATCTAATCGCGATTAAAGAGGGGATTAAAGGGTGATTAACAATGTTAAACGCGATTAGTGGTCTTAAACGTCATTATGGAAACTTTGATGGGAATATTTAATGGTTAAATATTCAAGAAGTTCTTATGAATTTAAACTTATATTTTTACAAAAATAAATGGGTATAAATATAACAATGTGTAAACATAATTTTTGGTAAGAAAAATTATATATTTTTGGAAACTTTCTAAGTGCTTGCTATGTGTGCTATATATGTGTATGTAGTAGATACCTAAAGGGAGATCAAAATAAATACACATACATGTTCCTACATGGTCCAAGAAATGCTAGTAAAATCGGACAATTAAATTAAATGGCCGAAATGGAAATACATAACACTTGATGACGACAACTTGGGCGTATCGACACCGTAAACAAGTTACTACAAAGTCGAGTCTAAAATAACATATTTTGGACGTTTAAACGAGCACATATGTAAGTGACCTATAACAAGAATCCGAAAAGTCGAAAACTATAAAAATTACCAAGTATTTTTCATAGGAAAAATGAACTTATTTAAGTTTGCTACTTGGTAACATTTTGGTAAAAATTTCAAGATTATGTTAATGGACTCATGAAGTTAGAATTGGGCCTATCAAAGTTAGAAATGGGCTAGACCCAAATTCCTTAATACATGGGCTTGGGCCCAATGGCAATATAACATGGGCTCGGCCCAATAACATAAAAGACATGGATTAGGCCCAATAACAATAAAACATGGGTTAGGCCCAATAACATAGATAACATGGGCTCGGCCCAATAACATTAAAAAAGGGTTAGATACGATAACATAGTGTAGGATCGTTTGCTGACTTAAATGAGTCGTTCAGAGGCTTTCTCCTTGGTTTCAGGTGCGGAATAACAAGAAACTAAGGTAGAAATAGCACGCAAATCACTTTAACTACTTGTTTTATTGATTTGACACTGATTACACTTCAAATCTCGCACCGGCAGCACTTCGATACGATTTCAACACACGCATTCTAACTGGATCGCTCATTGAACTATTTATAGACGTTTGGGTTCGCTTATGTGGAGAGGCCCAATAAGCGAACCTGTTGTGTCACTCGAGCGGACCACCATGTTGCCATATGAGCGGGCCGAATCAGAATGAACAAATGAGCGGACCAACATGACATGTCGTTCGAGCGAACCTAACCCTAATGGACTAATGAGCGGACCTATAAATTTCATGTTTTCTCGTTTTCCGTACATTATACAATCAGTCCTATTCTAAGACTCGAACGAAGATGTAGTCGACAGACAACTGCACCAACAGACTCCCCCTTGAATGTTGACGGAATCTTCAGTGAGAGTCTTCAACATGACATTCTCGGATATTGCTCGGTCTTCTTCAGGAATTCTGCCTGGATCTTTCTTTGGCTATAACTATCATCAGACTCCCCCTATTATCATGCTAGGATCGCTGTCTGGGATTTGGTACCACCATTGAAATCATCTCCTGACTTTATCTCTTCAAACTTCTTCTCAGGTTCTGATGTATCTCCTGGCTTTCCGTAGCAACAGGATCAGAAACCTGCACAACTCAAACAATCTATCACATACAAACACAATTGTGATTCAACTTAATGAATCAACTAAGCATTTGATACTTTTTAATTAAACACTGATCACAAATTTGAAACATTCCAATTTCTGATTCAACCTAATGAATCATTTTAAACATTTCAAACCACTTAACCAACCTGTCTGTTCATCAAGTTTAGCCTTTGAGATTTTGAAAATCAGCTCTTCAACATCAGTTGTCAAAAATCTTTTTGGATTATTCAAAATATGAAACGTAAATGCACAGACAAAAATTTAAATGCAGAACAAACATATTTTTTGTGAGTTTGTGCAAGAGGATCATATCAGTTTTTGAAACACATCACAAGCACCGTTAAGCTTCTAATCGTTTTAAGTTCTAAACGATTCACGTAGATTGACGATATAGTTGTCCTCTTAAATTTTCATACAATTTTCAATCTATTCAGGATACTATTTAAGTGTTTTTGAACTTAGTTCGATTCATGTGTCCCACCTCTTGAATATACTCCCGTATCCAGAATCCCAATATTCAGTCTTACAGATATGAATACTACAATGATGTCTGTACATAAATTAGGGGAAAGATGCGAGAACTGAGGGATCTCAGGTCAGAACTTTCGTTCAGCAGAGAGATATCAGCTTCGACTTAGCAGTGTGTCCCCTTTAGAGGATCTTTTCAGCTACAACAGATGATTATCAATTTTATTGTCTAATCAGCTGAGGGCTTTATGCTATATTTCAAGCATTTTGCGGAAAGTATTAGCCAAGGACAAGGTCAGAACTACCGTTCAGCAGAAGTCCCGGAATAATACCCCAGACATCATAGAGTATAAACACCTAGTATATCAGAGACCTTTCAAACGAGATTTCAGGGGTTACCTATATATCCAAGTAGTGCTCCCCACGAATTTCACAAGTTTGAAATTTTAGGTTTATATCCCGAATATATCTACTAACTGTACAAAAACCTATCGTCACATCATCAGTGAGATCTTTTATCACATTTGGCATTACATTTCTTTAGCGTGCTGTGATAGTCCAACTGATTTACTATCATTTCCTCCTATTTCGCAACAAAACTCATTTTTAATTTTTTCAATGTTTTTGACATTTTCAAATTTTCTAATTTTTTTAAAATTTTTATCCCCCTAAAATCAAAATATGTTTCAATTTTGATTTTCTGAGAAAATTTGAAACAAACTGTACAAAGTTGACAACCTGATGAGAATCACTTCAATTCTCTATCCACCTGGCATAAACAATCAGAACTCCCCCTCACAACAAACTATTTTCCCATTGTGATCTCAAAACACTTAAGTTTGTTTTAATCAAAATGGTTTTTCCGGAAAACTTAGTTTGTTTACCAAACAGCTTAGGTACGGGGTTACTTCATCATCTTGTTTTCTACACAAAAGTAGGAAAATCCAAGTACAAATTAATGTCCTTGATTTACCATTTGCAGTTCAGAATCCTCTGTACCACTTGTAAGAAATACATAAACAAACCTCTTTACCGTTTGTATGATTGACGTTACCGAATAAGATTCAAGAAAAATGCCGATTCATGCTCCACGCTTACCAACCTGGGAGCTCCGGCAAGTCAGGTTTTTTCTATTTGAATAGTTTCACCCAAGCCTGACCAGCCTTGGGTGATTTTGAATTCTTGTTCAACAATGGTGGAAAGTTTTTCTCATCCATTGTTAAACTAGAATTCTCGACCTTTACCTCAACACATGGCTCTTTTGGTTTTACCATACCAGAATCATTGCCTGACTGTGGCTTGTCTGACTTTGATGAGTCAGATTCATCGCCTGAAGGTGGCTTGTCTGACTTTGGCACATCAGATTCATCGCCGACCTTTTCCTTCTTCTTCTCCTCTTTTGTCCCCAGATTTGTATCTGATGAATTCTTTTTGCTTGTCTTTACAGCTGAGGGAGTAGATTCATCAGAACTTTTATTCGATCTGTCGGGTGAACCCGAGGACAAAATCTTCTCGAGATACTCTCTCGCTTTCTTTCTCTTTTTCCTCAGTCGATCTTTCTGCCCCTGAGAAAGCTTCACTTTTGTTTCTTGAACTTTAGGTTTTTTGACCTTCTGTTCTTTGACGTTTTGGCCCGAAGCTTTCAATTCTTTGGGCTTGACAACAACTGGTATTTTCTTTGCCATTTTCTGAGAATTGGCCCTTAATCTGTCATTCGATCTTTTTGGGCAATTTTTGGCAATGTGACCTTTGATATTGCAGTTATAGCACCTCCTGGTCTCATAACTCAAGTACTGGCAATTAACAACAATATGCCCCTGATAGCCACAGCTGTAGCACACCCTGTTATCGTACCAGTTACCACCGTTGTACCAAACATTCAAGTCGTAACATTGTTTGGCCTGGTGGTATTCCTTCCTCAAATTTGCTGGATTTGTCGCTTTAGTACTGCTTTAGTACTGTGGTCTGACCTGCACCACTTATTACCAACATTTTTTGAACATTTTTTACTTTTTGTAATTTTTCATTTTGATTGGATGATTGATCTGATGAGCTTTTATTATCTTTTTGAACAATTTTCTCATTTTTAATTTTTTGTTTTTGTTCTGCTTTCTTCTTCAAAGGTTTTTGCTTTGAGCATTCACCCTTTTCAGTCGATTGCAGAACAGTTTTCTGAAACTTTTCCTTTTTATCATCAGATTTTTCACCACAATCTTTAACGTTGACATTGTCAAAGTTTGTGACAGCGTCACTTATTGGAACAGAATTGATTGGTTTTGGACAGGGAAAATTCAAACTGTCTGATTTAGTCACAAAACCTATCAATTTCTTCTCAAGTTCATCAATTTTGTTCCTCAAATTCTCAGCTTCACTTTCAAGCTGAGATATTCTCCCAAAATGAGACTTGATTGTTTTCTCATTATCATTCTTCAAATTTTCAAGAACAGATTTTTCATTCATCAAAACTTTTATCTGTTCCTGAAATTTTGATTCATTCACTTTCAGATTCTTGTTTTCAAGATTAATCCAGAAATCTAAATCTTCTGAAGATTTCTGTTTGCTTTCAAACTCTTTTTCCAACTCTTTGATTTTCTTTTGAGCACATTCACCTTCTTTTTCAAGTTCTATAATTTTCTGAAGATGGGAATTTATCATTTTCTGTTTTTCAACGTAGTTTTTACTAAACACATTTCTCCCATCTTCAAGAATTTTCATTTGCTCTTCAAATTCTTGATTTTTCAATGTCAAACTATTAAAATCATTTAACAGTTTTCCATTATCTGCTTTTAGTTTCTCACAATTTTCATGTAACCAAAGAATCTGGTTTTCAGCAGTGTGCTTCTCGTCTTTCAACTTTTTGACTTCAGATGCCAAACTTGCCATGTTTTTCACTAGTTTGTCATTATCAGTCTTGACGTTATCGCATCTTGAGCACATGGTTTCATTCTTCACCGATTCTTCAGCTTTTGGAGCTTCTTCTTCCTTTGCTATGAATGTACCTGCACAAAAGATTTTAACGAAATCAAGAGGATTTCCATTATTATCAATATAACAACCTCGTTTGAAATCGTATTTCAGCACATATTTTGCTCTGACACATTTAGCAACCCTTTTGTGCATCTCCTCAATCACATCTGAACCCAAATCTAGCACATTATTCTCCAAAACCTTGATCATTTCTTTCTTTTTCTTTTTGGTTTCAAGTTCATGAGCTTTAAGTTTGCTGATAAATTGATTTAGAGGTAGTTTTGAAAAATTTGAGTCCTCCCTTAAATTTTTCAAACATTCACCCCATTCAATCGGTAATGCATTTGCAAATGTTGGTGCACTACATCTGTTGATTCCGTCTAGGTGTCTAGAATCAAGTCGTATATCATATTGTATAGCATAGGGCTCGAAATACGAGAAAACAGGTGTTTGTATAGCTAGGGTCGCTTTTAGGGTCACACATATCTTGGGTCGCTTTTGTGTCATCTTGGGTCGCTTATTCATACATGCTTGGACCGCTCATGTGTCACTTGACCACATGAGCGGCCCCAGATCCCTATATATAGACCATGAGCGATCCACATAGTAGAGGTTGTTGTTTTCCACGCCGAAGCTCTGCCGGTGTGACGTTTGAGCTGTAAACTGTTTCAAATCAATAGAAAAGGAGTTTAAAGTGATATACAAGCTATTCCTACGTCATTTACTTGTTTTCCGCACCTGTACTTGACGAAAACACCTCTAAACGACTCATTTGGGTCTGCAAACGATCCTACAAGTGGTATCAGAGCTTCAGGAGGAGGAGTTCTACAGGAAATAGCTGGAAATTGCCGAAAATTCTGTCTTCTACTCATTCTTTTTCAGTTTCAGACATTTTTCACGGTCAAAACTTGCTCAAAATCCCTGAGATTGTGCACGATGGTATAAAGACAAACCCTTGAAAGTTTGGGGTTGAAATTCGAAGAAATAGTGGGTCAAATTGTTGTCCGAAGTTGGATCGCTTTTCGAGAACAACTCTGAATCGCTTTTTGGACCAAGCTTGAACCGCTCATCCGTACGTGTTTAGGACCGCTTATTCGGTCAAGTGATTTGAACCGCTCCAAAAGAAATTGTGAACCGCTTATTCATACATTTTCTGAACCGCTCGTACGAACAATTTCCTGGATCGCCTATTTGGACCATCTGGATTCGCTCATCCGAACATCATTCTTTGAACCGCTCGAAATTGATTGTATTTGGACCGCTTATACGGTTAGGTGACTTGAACCGCTCGAACAAGTAAACTTGTGAACCGCTCGAACAAACATACCTTGAACCGATCTTTTGAACATCATATCTTGAACCGCTCCAAGGAACTATATTTGGACCGCTTTTCTGTCAGTTGCTTTGAAAAACGTGTTAAGTCATCATGAATTCTGAATTTTACAACGCCTTTGCTACATCGACTACTCCAGCCGCGATTGCTCAAGCTATGAACTGGGAAAATGAGACTGGAACCACTCAGAAACCCCCGAAACTGATGAGTATTGAAGAATACTATGGGTGGAAAGATCGTTTTGAAAACTGGGTTCAGGCAAATCATCTCAGATCGTGGGAATGCATATTGGAAAAGTACACATTGCCTCGAACAGAATTACAAGTCATTAAACAGATATCTGAATTCTCAGAACAAGAACGTGCAATGTACAGAGCAGAGAAAATGATGATCAGTTTGTTACAGCAGGCGATTAAAGAAGATATATTCATTCTGCTACAACATGACAAAACTGCAAAGTCAATTTGGGATGCTCTTAAAGTGAAATTCGAGGGTAGTGAAAGTATGATCAAAAGCAAGAAGGCATTGCTTAAAAAGGAATTTGATTTGTTTAGCAGTCTGCCGGGAGAGGATACTAAAAAGCTAATTGAGAGATACTGCCACTTAGTGCGTTCGTTATCGATGTTGGGAGTTGAAAAAGGTCGTGAGGAATGGGTTGATAAATTGGCTGACGCGTTACCTCAGAAAGAGTGGGGAACGTATTTGATGATACTGAAAAACACGGGTGTTTATGACAAGCTTACAATTGGTCAGTTTATTGAGAAAACTGAGAGTCAGGATCTTGAACAGCAAAAGATCGCGAGGATGAATAATCCTAGTGGTCAACAAGATGTTAAAATATACTATAAAGGTAGTATTCCAGTTTCTGAAGCTGAAAGAAGTCCGAAAATTCAAACCGCTTTCAGTGCTGGTGATTCATCTGAGAAAGTTGATCAGGGTTCGAACAAGAGTAGCAGTGGGTTTTCATCGTTTCCGAGTGTGAATCCGAAAGAGACTAACACAAGCTTTCAGTCTCAGGGTACCAAAACCGGAAATGGATACATAATTCAGTGCAACATAGCTCTCAACCTTCCAGAAGGTCAAAGCTTCTCTGAAGACACTGCTAAAGACCACATGGCACTTCTGGGTTCAGTTCTGTTATCCTATGAAGGTCTTGTTGCTGGTCGGATCGGAAATCCTATGCTCACCAAAGAGGATTACGATCAAATAGACGCCGAGGAAATGGAACTTATGGATATCAAATGGTGTCTTGCAAGTGTTCTTCGTAGAGCTGAGAAATTCAAAACCATTACCGGGAGAAATGACTTTCTTGATGCACATGTTTCTACTTTAGGTTTTGATAAATCTAAAGTTACTTGTTTTCGATGCAGGGAGAAGGGCCATTTTAAGCGGGAGTACAAAGGAAGAGAAGCTAGCGGAGCACAGAATCCATACGGGAAAGATGATTACTACCGCAAAGCTATTTATCAGCAAGTTGGTCAATCCCAGGAACCTCAGACAGCTCACGGAAGAAAAATTGAAGATCCCAAGAGAGCATGTTTGGTAGATTTCAGCTGGAGTGATTACATATCATCTGAAGCTACAGCAGAACGAGTTATCGATCAAGATGATGAGAAACTACCAGAAGGTTTCAGTTGGGATATGTTCGTGGATGAAAAGGGAGGTTTTAAAGCTTTCATTGCAAAGATCGTTCGAGAGCCAAATTTGTTTGCTACTTGGATGAGATCTATTGGAGAGAATGTGTCAAGTGGAGATGAAAAATTTGTGTCGTCTGATGATAGTTCAGATAGTACTGATGGAATCTCAGAACACTCTGGGGATATTTCAGATATTTTAGATGAAATTGTACAAGATGAAACTGTGCTAGAACAGGATGTTGTATTTGACAAAACACCATCGGAGTCTGATGTATCAGATGGTGATTCTGATAAGTCTGTACATTTTGATCAATCACCTGATCATAGTAGCAGTGATGATGAGGAAGAGAAACATATAAATATTGCAAAATCTCATATGTCTCCTGAAAGTTTTCATTTCTATTTTGCAGAAAAATGAAGTTGGAGAATGCTCAAAGAAAAAGACAACATTTTACAAAAGACAAGGAAATGACAACCAAGTGTGGGTTGCGAAGAAAGGTGAAGTGAAAGTCGACGATGAATCTGGTTCCACAAAGCCAAAAGAGCCACAAGTTATGGAGAAAAGTTCAGAAAATGATGATGTTCTTCCATCATTAAAGTTTGAGGAGGTTATGAAGGAAATTGAAAAAATTGAAATTTCAAATCAATTTTATGATGATGAAAAAGAATTTGATGCTGAGAAAACATTCAACGGGAATGTTAAGAAGATTTTTGAGAAAATGTTGAGTGGTAAAGCTAAAGGGGTAAAAGATTTTTACGCAACTAAAAAGGCAACATACAACCCTACAGCTGAAGAATTGAAAGTCCTCAAGTCTGAGAAGACTTGGAGGGAAGTCTGTTTCCCAGAATAGTCGAAAGGACTACGCCGGAGATCCCAAGTTTATATCGTGGATCAGGAATCGGCATCATTCTAGTTTTTATGTGTTTGTTTGAATGTTTTTGATTAATGTTTGGATGATTTTACAGGTGAAAGGACTACGCCGGAGCTTTCAGGTGGGTAATTGCGAAGCAGGAATCGGCATTTTGATTGGTATAATGGTGATGTAGACGTAATATTCCTACACGTGGTAGTTGTTGGGTATCTACAAATGGTAATCTTGATCCCACAGGTGGTATTTGTGGTTAAATTTTGAGTGTATTCTTTGAAGTGCATTTACAAGTGGTACAGAAGGTTCTTAGATGCAAATGGTAAATCAGGGACATTAAATTGTACTTGATTTACTATATATGACAAAAGATAGACAAGATGATGAATCACATCCCCGTTTTTTAAAAGATAGACCTACAAGTGGTTGTTATCTACACAAATTCATTTTCCGGAAAAATCATTTTGATTAAAACAAACTTAAGTGTTTTGAAATCTAAATGAGAAAATGATTTGTGATAGGGGGAGTTCAGATTGTTTATGCCTAGTGGATGGCGATTTGATGTGTTTCAGTGTCAGTTGTCAAGTTTCTGTACAGTTTGTTGTTGTTTTTATTTCTAGTAGGTCAAAAGTTTAGAAGTTTTCAAATTTTCTTTAAAATGTGTTTGCATTTTAGGGGGAGTAGGGAAATTTCAGAAAATCCAAAAACATTTGAAAATTTGAAAAAGCCAAAAACATGATAAAATTAAAAAATGAGTTTTGTTGCGAAAAAGAGGAAATGATAGTACATCAGTGGACTATCACAGCACGCTAAAGAAATGTAAAGTTAAAAAGTGTTAAACAATCTTACTGCGGATGTGTCAGTAGATTTTCGCACATTTAGTAAATTGAAACGAGATATAAACCTAAATCAAACTTGCTTGATTCGTGGGTAACTATTCTTGGATATATGGGTAACCCCCGAAATTTTGTTTGAAAGGTCCCGTATTCTGAGATACTAGGTCTTTATACTCAGTGATATCTGGGGTATTATCCCGGGACTTCTGCTTTATGGAAGTACTGACCTAGTCCCCGGATAATACTTTCTGCAAATGCTTGAAAAAGCGTCGCCCTCAGCATGCTGATGAAACAATAAAATTGATAGTCGCTGCTGTTGAAATGCAAAAAGATCCTCTAAAGGGGACCCACCAAAAGTCGAGCCGTCATCTCTCTGCTGAACGGAAGTTCTGACCTGAGCTCTCACGGTTTCGCAACTAACCCCTTTACAGATATCAGCTGTGGTATACTCACCTGTAAGACTGAATATTTGGGATCTGGATACAGGAGTATATTCAAGTGGAGTGATACACAATTAAGTTTAAGTCTCTAAAACATTAATCTCGTATCTCGAATCGATTGAAATTTGTGTTGAGAATTTAAGAGGACAAACATACTGACAATCTAGGTAAATTGTTTAAAGCTTATAATGAAATCAAGCTTAACGGTGTTGGTGATTTGTTTCATAAACTGATATGATCCTCTTGCACGAACTCACAAAAATATTGTGTGTAAATAGTTTATTTATGCATTTTATTTTCTCACTTTGAAAAATCCAAAAAGATTTTGTGTGTGTTTTAGCATAAATTTTGAAAATTTCAAAAAGATTTTCGACAACTGATGTTGGAAAACTGATTTTCAAATTCCGAGTGCTAAACATGATGAACAGTATTTGAGGGGGAGTGTCTGTGTAAATCTAATTGTTTTCGTTAAATCTTATCTTCTTCAAGTGGTTCATCATAGATTGTTTTGAGGGGAGTCATATGTTGGTGCAGAGATATCTGATATGTGATAAAATTAGAAAATTTATTGTTAGGTTAAGATTGTGCAGGTAGCCAGGTTTCGATCTCAGAAATTAAAGCTAAAGATTTTTGATAGAGCCAGGATATTTGATTCTAAAAGTCTGTGAAGATCAGATTCTGCTTCTGAAGATCATGATAAATTGATGATGCTGATGAACTTAAGGAATCAAGAGATCCGATCAAGAGAATTAGAGTGTTTGAATGCCAGACAACGATCCTGAAGATGTTACTGAAGAACAAAAGAATACCAGTAAATCGAGAGGGGGAGTCTGAAGATAGAGAGAAAGAGAAAGCCCAGAGACTGATCTAGACTGCAGATGAGAAAACACAAGTTTACAGTCAAGGTGTGTTGGCGACTCCATCAACATCTGAGGGGGAGTCTGTTGGTGCACTACATCTGTTGATTCCGTCTAGGTGTCTAGAATCAAGTCGTATATCATATTGTATAGCATAGGGCTCGAAATACGAGAAAACAGGTGTTTGTATAGCTAGGGTCGCTTTTAGGGTCACACATATCTTGGGTCGCTTTTGTGTCATCTTGGGTCGCTTATTCATACATGCTTGGACCGCTCATGTGTCACTTGACCACATGAGCGGCCCAGATCCCTATATATAGACCATGAGCGATCCACATAGTAGAGGTTGTTGTTTTCCACGCCGAAGCTCTGCCGGTGTGACGTTTGAGCTGTAAACTGTTTCAAATCAATAGAAAAGGAGTTTAAAGTGATATACAAGCTATTCCTACGTCATTTACTTGTTTTCCGCACCTGTACTTGACGAAAACACCTCTGAACGACTCGTTTGGGTCTGCAAACGATCCTACAGCAAACTTCTCTAATTTCTCAGCATTTGACGGATATATCTCATGATCTTTCAAATAACTCAGTAAGACACTATATCGGTCTTTAAGATCTTCCAACGTTTCGTCTTTCAGACACACAAAATATTTAAACCTTTTTACCCATCCATCTTTGCTCACTTTTCTATAACCCTCATCTAGAAATCCGTGATGCCAATCATTAAATTTTTCAAAATAATAGTTCTCCTGTTCATCAAACACCATTGCCATTTTTCGCAAAAACTCGACACGTGTTTGATGACAAATAAGCGAACTAAGGATGACAGAAGGGCGGATCAATCAGCAATTTGGACACAAAAGCGGACTGAACGGATAAGCGGATCGAACCGACCGTATGAGCGAACCGGACGGATCTTTGGAGCCGACCGGACTTATAAGCGAACCGAGTGACCAAATCAGCGGACCGGATGAGCGGACCAAATGAGCGGACCGTCCGAATGAGCGAACCGAGCGAATCTCTATCCGACAAAATAAGCGGACCGCCAATCGGACATCATTTTTCTTCGAATTTTGGCACCAAACTTTCCAGGGTTTGTCTCGGTACTATTGCGCACAATCTGTGAAAATTTGAGCGAATTCCGACCGTGAAATCTTCCCGAATCAGTAAAAGAAGGTGTAGCAGTAAGAAAAAGTGATGAAATCCGGCTATTTTCTGCAGAGAACCTCCTCCTGAGCTCTGATACCAATTGTAGGATCGTTTGCTGACCTAAATGAGTCGTTCAGAGGCTTTCTCCTTGGTTTCAGGTGCGGAATAACAAGAAACTAAGGTAGAAATAGCACGCAAATCACTTTAACTACTTGTTTTATTGATTTGACACTGATTACACTTCAAATCTCGCACCGGCAGCACTTCGATACGATTTCAACACACGCATTCTAACTGGATCGCTCATTGAACTATTTATAGACGTTTGGGTTCGCTTATGTGGACAGGCCCAATAAGCGAACCTGTTGTGTCACTCGAGCGGACCACCATGTTGCCATATGAGCGGACCGAATCAGAATGAACATATGAGCGGACCAACATGACATGTCGTTCGAGCGAACCTAACCCTAATGGACTAATGAGCGGACCTATCAATTTCATGTTTTCTCGTTTTCCGTACATTATACAATCAGTCCTATTCTAAGACTCGAACGAAGATGTAGTCGACAGACAACTGCACCAACATATAGATGACATGGGCTCGGCCCAATGACATGAGCAAAGGCTCAATGACATGTGTGCACTACATGAGTACGTGTGAAGAAGGAAGCCGATCACACATAAGTCAATACACATAGAATACATGAATACGCTTACGAATTCAATACGTATAGAATATATGTATACACATAACAATCGAGCGAGTAAACTATCTACGCTCTAAAATATAAAGTTGTTCCAAAAATGACAAATGAGAACATAATAAAGAATTCAAGATGAACAACTTGTACGAGGTCCAAAAGACCTAGTGTCTAACGAGATTAGGACACATGTAGGTTATTGACATGCACGGACGCTCACTTCGGTATCATAATACACGGAACGCAAACTAGTGAGTTCATGTCCCTCCCTTCACTGTTTTCAATGTTTTGTTTTCAAAAACATCGATGGGAAATACATGCTAAAACTATTGGTATGTTAGTTACGGAGTAGTAGCTAACATGATCAATGTGCATAAGTAGGGAGATAACATTAGTAACCATTAATCACTTAGTGACCAAGGTGCAAAAGGTGTAGATCTACTGGGCTTGAGGCACGCCCCACTCCTGGATGGTATACCCTGGAGTGCTTTTGTGATCCCAAATGATGACAAAGTCTTCTCGGTTTGGTTATTTACTTATGGTACATTATGTCAGGGGGCTCGCTACCCACTGATAGATCCTTGACAGACTCCATGAATGAGTCAGAACATACCATGATTACAAGATAACATTTACAAGATTTCATAAGATAACAAATACTGCATGATCTCGCTCAACTTTTATTGACTTTTTAAAACTACATGTATTTCAGGAAACAGATCTTGAGCCAGTGATTCACTATGGGATTCGAGATAAACAAATGACAACGATTGCCACTTTTAAAGGGTTTGTATTCTATATCCCAACTCCGTATGGGTATATAGGAAACAAAACCTTACTATGTTTTATGTCAAAAACTATCTTTCGTTATGTGTAAAACAAACTGATAACTATGTTATGTCTAATGTTGTGAACATGTATGGTATTTGAAACTACTTTTGGAAAAATATGTAAATATTCGCTGGAAGTTATATATCTATGGCATCGTTGTTGGTTCATGTTGTTAATACATTTGGATGCAATGATTACCTTTCTTACGTCACACACAATACGCTTCCGCTACTAGCAGGGTGTGACATCAAACCTTATATGTTAAAAATAGTTTTAACTTATACTATGCGTTAAAAACGCGTAAAAAGGCGATTTTAAGTGATTTTCGGGTTTTATAAGAAAAGCTGATATTTTTATCATTCCAGAAAGCTGAAAATGTTTTATTTATCATTTAAAATCAGTAGCAAAAAGTTTGGTATCAAAATGTTATGTAAAACTCATTTTATGGCCAAAAGGGCAAAACCGGCAATTACCAAATCAAGGCTAGAACCCTATGTTATGCTCAGCCTAAAAATAAATAAAAATGTTTAAAAATCCCAAAATATTATTTTACATCAGTAGGTAAAAAGTTTGGTATCAAAAAATTGGGTTTAGATAGGCTTTATGCTACCTACGTCGTTTAATTAATAAAAAGCTTTCTAATTACGCTATTGAGCATAACTCCTAATCTAGACCTCAGACCTCAAACTGATGTCAAATTTGAAGGACAAGTTTATGAATCAGTAATAAAGATTATTGTCCTCTCACATTTTCAAAATTCTCGTTTTAGGGTCAAAAGGGCATAATGCTCAACATTTAAGCATATAACGAGAACATGTAAATGAATAGGATAACTAAGGATCCAAGTTGTATAACCTCAGAGGGTTACACTAACCTATAACATGGTCCTAAAGGAATCCTAAGGCATATCTAAACTAAGCTAAATCGGGTCAGAACTGAAAGTCAAAGCAAAAGTCAACTTTTGCGACTTTCGGTTCCGAACCGAGCCTATACTTAGAATTGTCGGGTTGAACATGCTTAGACATGTTCAACTAATATTTACCAAGTTATTAAAGTTAGAAAACTGATTTTATGGCCTTTATATTAATAGTTATGAATTTTATTTAAAACTAACCCGTTTGACTTTTATTTGACCCGATAATTTAACTAAGTAAACGTGGTAATTAGGAGGTGCCCTTTTGAGGGTCTAACACCTACCTAATTACGGTCACGTAGCCATGTTCGTTGTGAACAATGGCTCAACCCTTTAAAAGTCAAAGCGTTTATCGAAAACGCTTGACTTTTCGGCTATAAACGCTAGACGATTAATACTAAGCACGAAAAGATACTTAGAAGAGGTCCTATGGACTGAAGGAGGTTCTCAAGATCCTCCAAGAATTCAGAGAATAAGCAGAAAGGAATGAAGGTGCAAATGAAAGCTTGAGCTCAAGGGGTATTTATAGGATTATGAGGACCGTTTAGGTCGTTCTTCGATAAACGTGATTACTTCTGGACCATACACATATTACCCACTGTTTTTGGTAATCTATGGGTGCCCACAACAGCCCCTAGATTGTTAATTGTGAGTATGAAAACCAGTTTTCATCAAAACCAGCAACCATAACTGTTTTCTGCATCTGTACAGGTCTCGCGGCCCGCGTAGGTGTCTGTGTAGCCTTACGCGGCCCGCCTAACTGTCCAGCCCAGCAAACAATTTCTAGAATGTGCAGTTTCAGTCCCTGAACTATGTTAAATGGCTTTTCTGACGCGTATAAGGCCCGTTAACCTCATTTCAAGGCTCAAATATGATGCCTAAACATAGGGGACATGAAACATGTTCAAAAACATGTCGGATGTCGGTTCGTTTGGTCGTACGGTTACGTTGTTCGTCTAATTATGACGAAACACGAACGGACGCGAAAAACGATCCAAACTACGCGACGAATGAAATTTTATCAAGCAAAACACTAAAATAAAATATTTTAGTGGTTACATAAATTTTTGGGTGTCCGGGTATATTCAGAATGTGAGATATGCGCGAAAATGCAAACTTGTGCACTTTTTGACACTTTTAGTCCCTGCATGACTTAAAAGTTTATTTTTGCGCACGAAACACCTCTAAGCCTATTTCTAAGCTACATAAAGGATAATTAGGGCATGTTTAACTCATGGTCATATTCCGGAAGGTCCAATAACATACGAATCGACATACTTTTGCAGTTTGACGCAAATAGTCCTTTAATCGCACAAAGTAGCGCGAATGTCGTTTAATGATATCCAAGCCTTCCATGGCCCATATTGATCATTCCCAAGCATATACTTAAATATTACTACGCTCCCGTTCTCTTAAATGGTCACCGAAAGGCGTAGATTCAAAAGTTGACGCTTTAGGTCCCTCTATTGCGCAAGCTTGCGCATCTCATCATTTAATAGCATTTAAGCCTCATCTAATCTATATTAGGCATTCTTGAAAGTATTATTAAACATCACGATGCTTCGGGTTCGCTAAAAGGTCATTCAGAGGTATAATTAAACATATTGACACTTTTAGTCCCTCTAACTTGCAAAGTTGCGCGTAACCTTACTTATAGGCATAAAAACCTTAGTCGACCAATAGTTGGCATTCCCGAGAGTATAATCGAATATCATGAAGCTCCCGGTTTGTTAAAAGGTCCCTCAGAGGTAAGAATTAACATGTTGACGCTTTTAACCCTTCATTGCACAAACTTTCAATTAATTCCGCAAACAGCTACACTCGATCGTCAAGTGGCTCACTTGTGAATATAAATATCGTGAGAGGTTATTTAGAAACTTATTTTTAGTATGTTAACACTTCTAGTCCTTTCATAATCAAGGTTTTCGATTTTTCAAAAAAAAATTAGTCCCTTAAATTCAACATTTGACTTTATTAGGGTTTATTACACGTGTCGATACATCATTGGACGTGATTTTACGAGGTGTTATAGTTTCGGTGGTGTTGGGATTGAACCCTACAAAGGAACAATTGATTAAAGCCAAAACTGAATAAGATCAGTGGATCCAGAATAAGCAGATATTTGTATTCAATCTTTCCCCTTGGAAGTGGCCCTAACAACTGATGACCTCCATCCACTGATGATCTACAACAACTGCTGACCTTCAACATTTGATGAAGACTTAAATACTGTTGAAGGCTAAACACTGATGCTCAATCTATTGATATGGGTCAAGCACTGCAGAAGATATAAAGTATTGCTGGAGTCACAACGGTGGAAGGAGAAGCAGTAGTTTAGTTTATTTCTTTGTAATGTATCGTAATCAGTAGTTAGAAAACAGTGCTTGTAATAGATCAGTGGTTGTAGGTTGTTAGGAGGTTAGATGTCACTTTCATGGTTATGTCAGTCAAGATACTTCAGTGGTTTGCTCGTGCCTATAAATAGAACGGTACCCTCTACTGTTCTATTAGCTCTTTGATCCCAAGTCATTCTGTACGAACAAACTGTTGTGAGCTCAGGCTGAGGGGGAGATTGTAATACATGCATGCAATTGTAATTGATGATTAAAATAAATTTAATCATTCGGTTCAATGATAAACATGTGTGTTGAAAGCATTTCTTCCATTTGATTGTGTCTGAAAGTTTGTTTCCAGTTTAATTCCGCTGCAATTACTTATTCATCTTCTTTATTTTCAAACGAAAACACAATCATAAGAAACTCAGATCCTAACAATTGGTATCAGAGCTAGGACAGTCAAATTTGATCTAACAATCATTTTGACGTAAAAGTTCAGCTCAAAATCGTTGATACTTTGAATTGTTCGTTTCGTTGAAAAACATAGTAAGGTTTAATCACGAACAAAGTTGATTAATCAGTACCTGTAAAACAACCAGGATGATGTCACAATCACAAGATGTTAATAACATCGGTTCACTCTTCAAACCACCCATGTTGAAGCGAAATGAGTACAACATCTGGCAGAGAAGGATAAGTCACATCCTTGCTCAACAGAATACCGGATGTTGGAAGTCGGTTATCTTTGGACCATATGTTCCAATGGTGCCAAGTGCTGAGGATCCAAAGAAGTTCGAACCTAAGAAAGTTGAGAACTATACTGATCTGGATTATCAGAAATTTGAACTGGATGCCAAGGCATTTAGCATTGTTGCATCTGCATTACCCAATGAAATTTATGCTGGACTGTTACACTGTAACAGTGCCAAAGAATTATGGATGCACTTAAGGAACAATTTGGGGGGCTTGAAGAAGTGCTTGAAAACAACAGGGAAATTTTGAACCAACAATATGAAACATTTTGTCACATTAAGGGTGAATCATTAACACAACAGTTTGAGCGATTTAGTTGTCTCGTGAGTGAACTAAAACTTGTTAATGTTGAATTCACTAAAGCAGCCCAAAATAGCAGGTTCCTTAGATCACTTCCTGAAAAATGGGACACAATTGCTTTTATAACCAGAAACTGTGTTGAGTTCAAAGATCTGACCCTGGCCCAGCTTCATGGTAGACTCCTAACCTTTGAAAGGGAGTTGAACCAGAAAAAGAAGTTACAAGAGTCTGGAAAAGTTGCAGAAGACTACTTATTTGGCAGCACAGCTCTTTTAGGTCAGGAAGAATCTGGTAGTAGTAGTAAGGATCAGAGTTATGATCATTACATTGACATGACTGCTAGTGGAGCTTTTAATAACTCTGATCCTCACTCATCAAATTATGCTTTTACAGCTAATTGTGAAAACCAGATGTCAGATAATCTATGATTTGAACTCAATGATTTACAGCATTTTGATCCAGTTGATTTAGAGGAAATGGACATCTTGCACCAACTTGCACTACTGAGTGTTAGAACCAATAAGTTTTGCAAAAGGACAGGGAGAAAATTCCCAGGGTTGCATGGGAATCTAAAAGTAGGGTTGGATAAGTCTAAAATCAAATTCTACAAGTGCAACAGGTTAGGTCACTTTGCTAGGGAATTTAGGAGTCAAACCAATGGACCTATTATCACTCACCCTAGCCCAAGACCACAAAATAACCAAAGCACTGTGCAGTATTCCCATTATACCCCTGTTGCCCATGTAAACACTGCCCATTATGCACATCCTGCAACCATTGTTCCTGTGCATTATGTTCAAACCACTGTCCCACAAATTCAGTATGTCCAAGCCCCAGTCCCTCAAGTTCAAGTGCAACCAATTGCACCACAACAAGATGCACCACAAGTGGTTCAACCAGATCAGCAAAGCTTTTTCACCCAAGGCTTTGTTGACTAGAGCAGCTTACATGATGAGCTAGGTGATGAAAATTTTGCACTTTATGCTACTAATGATGCTTCTAATGATGAATTTTATTTCATGGCATTAGAGTCAATACCAGATGGGCTGGAAACTGAAGAAGGACAGTCAAGTGCTGAAACAGTGGATGAAATTGCTGAAGTAGTGGTTACTGTTGTTGCTGGTGAAATCCTGTTGGGAGAAAATTCAAAACCCCTGTTGGAACCACTGTCTGACCCCTGGTCTGAAGAAGAAGAAAAGAAACAAGGTGAAAAAGAAGAGAAGGTAGCTGATGAGAAAGAGCATGTTTGTGATTGTGCCATGATGGCTGCAGCTAAGGTATCATCTCAGGTTCTTAAAAATATGTGTTCAGACAAATGCATCATAGCATTTGCTAACATTAAAGAGGTGAATGAAAACCTTAGGGATTGAGTGTTAAATGATGAAGTTCAATTTGAAAAGTCATTAAAAGAACTGAAAATCAAATTGGCTGAAAAAGATAATGAAATCTGCAGTCTCAAACAAGAGCATAGCATAACCAAGGACCAACTCCAGACTATGATAGAAAAATATCAAGCCTGTAAAAAGGAGTTGGAAACCACCCAAATCACTTGTGAAAAATGGGTGGAATCCTACAAAGGTTATGAGATCATGCTTGAAAAAGAGCTTGAAAACAATGTAAAATTTGGCACAGGGTTTAGAAAAAATGACCAAGTTGAAAACATTGCTTCAAATCAAGTTGGTTCTGTTGAAATCATACCCACCAACAAGGATGGCCAAGAGATCAAAATAACTGATAAACTTGGTAACAAGATCACTTTGGAAAGATGTGTGGGGTCCTTAACTTTTGAGGAGATTGAGAAATACCAATTCAAACCCACATGGTCTGATGAGTGTGACATCCTTGAAAATTTCAAAACAATGGACTTCACAACCACTGATGGTGTAAAAGCTCCTAATGCCAAGGTCATTCCTCTTAAGCATATCCCAACAGTGGTTCAAAACTCTGTTGTAAAGGAGTCTGAAAAGAGGAAGAAAAGAGAAAAGATTAAAAACTTGTTTTGTAACTTTTGTGAAAAGAAAAATCACTTGACCAAAGATTGTTTTCATTTAAAAGCCTATGATCTAAACAAAACAAGTACCATTGTGCCTGCAAAAAGTTGCACCATCTGTGGTAAAACCATCCATTCTGTTGGATCGTATTCTGACCCGAACGAGTCTATCAGAGGAGTTTTGATCAGTTACAGGTGCGGAAAACAAGTAACCAAAGTAGAAACAACTAGATCTTCACTTAAATCACTCTTTTGATTGATCTTACAGCGTTTACAACCAGATCTCACACTGGCAGCACCTCGGTATGGAAAACAAGAACACCTTATGTGATTTCGCTCAACAAACCTATATATAGGGGATCAGATTTCGCCCATGTGAACATGTGCCAAATAAGCGAAATCCCAAGGACCATATGAGCGAAATCAGAGGATATGATTTCGCTCCAGTGAACATCAATTGACCTAATGAGCGAAATCATCACATTTGACACATACACATTCCTATTTTCTCGTAAAACGTGCCCTGATCTAACATTCTAAGACTAAGACTCGATCCAAGACGAAGTCGACAGATGTAGTGCACCAACAGACTCCCCCTCAGATGTTGACGAGTCTTAAGTGTCGAGTCTTCTCATCTTCAGTCTTGATCTGTCTCTGGGCTTCACTCTCTCAATCTTTTCTTGCAGGTCTTCAGACTCCCCTTTGCGATATGCTGGCATTTCTGCAGTTCATCAGCATCATCAGCTTTAGGATCGTTGTCTGGCTTTCTATCTCACAGCTTCTCAGAATCAATCAGCCTGGATCTTCATGTTCCAAGATCGTTGTCTGGCTACCTCCAATCAGAGTCCTCAGGTATCGGAACCTGGCTCTCATCTAGCTCAGATCTCAGGAACGAATAACCTGGCACATCTTATCCTGCAAAAACTCTACCTCAAAGTAAAATTCTCTCACATACATATTTCAAACATATAAACTTGCACTAACTCAGACTCTTCTTCAAAACCCAAACAAAATGATTTTTCAAATCAATCTGATGAACCACGTGAAGGTTTGATAAAAAATAATCAGTTTTAAAGACAAACTCCCCCTCAAATTATATTCATCATGTTTAGCACTCAGAATTTTGAAAATCAGCTTTTCAATACCAGTTGTCAAAAATCTTTTTGGATTTTCTGAAACTTTTTGCTAAAACACACTGAAAATCTTTTTGGATTTGGTAATAAAGAAACATATAATGCAGTAAAGAAATATTTACAGACAATATTTTTGTGAGTTCGTGTAAGAGGACCATATCAGTTTTTGAGACAAGTCACCAACACCGTTAAGCTTTATTTCATTTTAAATTCTAAACAATTCACTTAGATTGTCAGTATACCGGTCCATTTAAATTTTCACACAAATTTCAACTGTTCCGAGATACGATGTTAATGTTTTAAGCTCTTGAACTTATCCGTGTGTCCCACTACTTGAATATACTCTCGTATCCAGATCCCAATATTCAGTCTTACAGGTGAGTATACCACAGATGATATCTGTTCAGGGGTTAAATGCGAGGGCCGTGAGAGCTCAGGTCGATACTTCTGTATACGCAGAGAGATGACGGCTTCGACTTTTGGTGTGTCCCCTTTAGAGGATCTATTTGATTTCAACAGCAGCGACTATCAATTTTATTGTTTCATCAGCTTGCTGAGGGAGATGCTATGTTTCAAGCATTTGCGAAAAGCATTATCCGGGGACTAGGTCAGTACTTCCATACAGCAGAAGTCCAGGGATAATACCCCAGATATCACTGAGCATAAAGACCTAGTATCTCAGAATAAGGGATCTTTCAAACAAGATTTCAGGGGTTACCTATATATCCAAGAAGTTGTTACCCACAGAATAAGCAAGTTCGAATTTTTAGATTTATATCTCGTCACAATCTACTAAATGTGTAAAAACCTACTGGCATATCCGTTAGTGAGATTGTTTATCACATTTTTAACTCTCCAATTCTTTAGCATGTTGTGACAATCCACTGATGTACTATCATTTCCTCTTTTCACAACGAAACTCATTTTTTAATTTTATCATGTTTTTGTCTTTTTCAAATTTTCTAATGTTTTTGGATTTTCTGAAATTTTCTACTCCCCCTAAAAAGCAAACACATTAAAGAAATTTGAAAACAAACTAAAATTCTTGACCCACTTGAAACATTGAATGGAAAACAAACAATACAGAAACATTACAACCGATATCAAATCGCCTCAATTTGCCATCCTCTTGGCATAGACAATCTGAACTCCCCCTTTCACAAACCATTTTCTCATTTAGATTTCAAAACACTTAAGTTTGTTTTAATCAAAATGATTTTTCCGGAAAATGAGTTTGTTTTTACCACTTGTAGGCACTTGTAGATTAACCACAAGTTAAAATTTGGGGATATGGTTCATCATCTTGTTCTTTGTGTTATCATGTGTAGTAAATCAAGTACAAATTAATGTCCCTGATTTACCGTTTTGCAATTAAGCAACCTGTACCACCTGTATTAGGGATATGGTTCATCATTAAAAATAACCAAACAATACCAACTTGTATGTATATTCAAAATGCCGATTCCTGCTTCGCACTTACCAACCTGGAAGCTTCGGTGTAGTCATTCAACCTGTAAAATTTTAACAATTTCAAGCATTTTCAAAACACCTTATTAAACATGAAAGATGCCGATTCCTGATCCACGATTACAAACTTGGGATCTCCGGCAAGTCAGTTTTTCAAGAAAAGAAAATGTCCACCCAAGCCTGACCAGCCTTGGGTGTTTTCAATTCGGATTTAGTTGGGGTGTAAGTTGCTTTCTTTGTAGCGTAAAAGTCTTTTACCCCTTTCACCTTTCCATCAACCATTTTTCCGAAGATCTTCTTAACTTTCCCATTAAACGCTTTCTCAACATCCAAATTATCTTTTTCAGAATAACCCTGATTTGAGATTTCAGACTTTCCAACTTTCCTTTTAAAATTTTCAGTCCTCAATGGTGGAAAGTTCTCATCATCCACTGAAGGAACTGAGTTTTCATCACTCTCATTAAACTGTGGCTCCTCTGATTTTATGGAATCAGATTCATCGCCAGATTTTACTTCAGATTTCTTAACAACCCATTTTTGGTTGTCAAGTTTCACACTTCGCCTGTAAAATCTCTTAGAACACTCACCAACTTCAAATGTTGAATTTTTGAAAACTTTAAATTTTTCAGTTGGTGGTTCGGTTTTATCAACAACTTCTTTCAGTTTTCTAGAAACTCCCTGTTTTGTCTTGGTTGATTTAGGACAATTCCATGCAATGTGTCCAACTTTATGGCATCTAAAACAGGTTCTGGTTTCTGTTCTCTGAACTTCATTCTTCTTTTTCTCAGCTAGAAATTCTTGATTTGATTGTTTCCAGAATGAGCTCTTCTTCTCTTCCTCAGCAGATGGACCTGAAACAAATTTTGTATTTGTTTTAGAAATTTTTTCATTTTTATAGTTTTCTGGTGGAACAAAACCTAAGCCTTTCTTTTTGTAGCTACGATTTTGGTTAGGTTTCTTTTGAAAACCAGAACCAGAATTGTAACCCTTTTTCTTGTTTAATCGTTGTTGTACTCTTGAGGTGTAAGGTCTTGGTTTTCTTGTAAGATTTTCATCTTTTATTTTAGAAATATTAATTTCTATTAGTTTGAAAACCTTTTTGATCATTTCTGGTTTAACACCTCTTATTGGAAACTCTTTATCAAAATATAATTTGTTAGAATCATTCAAAGTATACACAACTTCAAATGTTTCATCATTCAAATTAGATTTTGACAACAAAAATTCTTTACTGTAAACCCGTTTTTCCGACGATTTTGAACTCTTTTCGGACGAACTCGAACTCCCGACTGACTGACATGAACTTTCGGACTCGGACTTTGACTCTGACTCCTCATCCTTATCCAACACCTGATCGACCACTCGTTTTATCAGTTCGGACTCATGATCTGTGTCGGACGCTGTGAACATGACATCAATATTGTCTGGTAAAATATCGGTTATCTCGGATTCTAGCTTAATATTGACCGCCTGTTTTAGTTCTTCCTCATTAGGTTTTCTAGGTGAGTACCCTTCCCAAATTGGAGGCGGACACTTATTATAACAGACACCCTGTTTCTAACCAGTATCCTTCTTCTTCTTTGGCTGTTCATCTTTAAATGCCTCAAAACCTTCAACTGTTGGATAAATTCTATCGATTATGTAGTCACAACTTGTGTAACTTCGCAACAATCTTCTGATTCTTTCATTCTCAGCTGCTTCACTATCCAACTCTTTCTTCCACTTTGCACATTCTTCTATGTATAAGTTGATCTCTTTCTGCTTTGTCATCATGGTAGCATTCATCATCTTCAAAGTTTTCTCTCTTTCAGAGTTAGTCTTCTCCAGACTATTCACATGTCTATTTAATACATCATACGACTTTTTCAAATTCTTTATATCAAACAACAATTGTTCTTTCAACTTTTCTAACTCACTAAACATCTCATCTTTTTCTATACATTGCTTACAAGACTCTAAACACGTAAGACAAGGTTTTGTGATTTCAACGATCTTCTCGACTTCAACTATCTTTTCAACTTCCACGATCTTCTCAACCACTTTGACTTCTTTCATTTCTTTTGCAGCTTTCCTCTCTTTCAGCTTCTTCAATTTTTCTGCAAAATAAAATTCAAAAGTGTCAGAAGATAAATGCGTTTTTCCAAGATTTATCTGTTCCATCTCTTCATTATCACTTGTTTCTGATGAACTGTTCTCGGATGAAACGGATCCTTCATCGTCACTTTTCTCTTCATCAGATAACACATCTATCCATTCCTTTAACATTTCTGGCTTCCGAACAATATGTGCAATAAACGCTTGAATATTTGAATCAGCTAGAATAAACTTGTCCCAGCTAACAATATGTGCAATAAACGCTTGAATATTTCTCATCATCTTGATCAACGATGCCATAATAAGCTTTCCTGTTTGCATCCTCGATCATTCTTCCATGTGCCGTTTGAGCTTCTTTTTGTTGATGCGGTTGATGAGTGATTTGCTGATAAATGGATTTCCTATAATAATCATCTTTTCCAGACGACTCCTTTGCTCCTCTCGGCTCCTGATTCTTGCATTCTCTTTTAAAGTGACCTTTCTCCCTACAACGAAAACAGACAACTTTAGATTTATCAAATCCTAAATTAGAAAGATTTGCATCCAAGAAGTCATTTCTTCCTGTAATCAATCTAAACTTTTCTGCTCTCCTAAAAACACTCGCCAATGCCCATTTAATATCCATCAATTCCAGCTCGTCTGCCTCGATTTGATCATAATCTTCCTTTGTGAGCATAGGATTACCAATTTTTCCTGCAATCAACCCTTCATAAGATTCTAATGTAGTGACCAGTAATCCCATTTGATGTTTTACAACTTCTTCAGAATAACTTTGTCCATTTTGAAGGTGTGGAGCCACATTGCACTGAATTAGATGACCATTTCCAGCAGATGCACTTTGAACACTTGGAGGATTCACACTTGAAAAACCACTAGTGTTGAGTGAGCTTGGACTAGATGTTCCGGATGAGTTCCCTGCACTAAAAGCTGTTTGAATTTTTGGACTAGCTTCAACTGTTTGAACATTTCCTTTATAGTACAATTTAATATCTTGTTGATGAGTTGAACTGTTCATTCTAGCAATTTTCTGCTGCTCCAGATCCTGTGCCTCCAGCTTCTCGATAAACTGTGCAATTGATAACCTGCTAAACTGTCCGGAATTCTTCAGTATCATCAGATATGTACCCCATTCCTTTTGTGGTAATGCGTCAGCAAGCTTTTCTACCCATTCAGCTGGTGTTTTTGTAATCTTCAACTGTGACATGGTGCGTACAAGATGACAATATCTTTCAATAAGAGTCTTTCTTGTTTCACCAGGCGTGCACGTAAACAGTTCAAACTCCTTCTTCAACAAAGCTGCTTTACTTTGTAGCATTTCAGTACTTCCTTCAAATTTCTTTTGAAGAGCTTCCCAGATAGAATAAGCACTTTCATCATGTTGAAGCAACACAAATATATCCTCTTTAAAAGCTTGTTGTAACAGATTGATCATCATCTTTTCTGCTTTATAACTCTCTCTTTCTTGCTCCGTGAATTCCGAAATAATTTTACCAACTCCCACTGAATTCTGTGGCCTCTCATACTGAGTTTCAATGCTCTCCCAAGCTTTTAGACGATTCGCCTGAACCCAATTCTCAAACCGTTTCTTCCATCCATGATAATCCTCAATTCCCATAAGTTTCGGGGGTTTTTGCATTGTTCCGGTTTCATTCTCCATTGTCATGTTCTTAGCAATGTCGGATGGACTAGTCGGGGTTGTAGCAAAAGCGTTGTAGAACTCAGTATCCATTTTTCAATGCACGTTGTTCAAACACAGGCACTTTGGAGCGAAATTAACCAATAATCAGCTTTGGAACAAAATCAGGGTTCTGAATTGACTTTTGAGCGAAATCAGGGGCCCTTGGAAGACCTTAAAAGCGAAATCAGGGTTTCTGGTGACCCTTGGAGCGAAATTAGGGTTAAGTATGACCACAAAAGCGAAATTAGGTTTCTTGGAAGTCCTTATGAGCAAAATTAGGGTTTCTTGGGTGACCTATAAGCGAAATCAGGGTTTCTTGATGACACAAAAGCGAAATTAGGAGCTTAGGGGTGACATAAAAGCGAAATCAGGTTATCTTGAGTGTCCTAAAAGCGAAATCAGGGGTTTAAGGTGTCCTTATGAGCGAAAGCTAATGTACGTTGTGCGAAATCAAAGGTTGTTCGTATGAGCGAAATCAACTCGGGGGGTATTTTGGACCATTTTTAGTTCGAATTTAGGTGTGAAACTTTCAGGGATTTATCTATGATCAATTTCCTACAGTCTGTGAAAATTTGAACAGGTTTTGACCGTAAAATCTTGTTCTGATGAAGAAAGAAGGTGTAGAAGTAAGAATTTATGATGAAATCCAGCAAATCTCTGAAGAACTCCTCCTTCTGAAGCTCTGATACCACTTGTAGGATCATATTCTGACCCGAACGAGTCTATCAGAGGAGTTTTGATCAGTTACAGGTGCGGAAAACAATTAACCAAAGTAGAAACAGCTAGATCTTCACTTAAATCACTCTTTTGATTGATATTACAGCGTTTACAACCAGATCTCACACCGGCAGCACCTCGGTATGGAAAACAAGAACACCTTATGTGATTTCGCTCAACAAACCTATATATAGGGGATCAGATTTCGCCCATGTGAACATGTGCCAAATAAGCGAAATCCCAAGGACCATACGAGCGAAATCAGAGGATCTGATTTCGCTCCAGTGAACATCAATTGACCTAATGAGCGAAATCATCACATTTTACACATACACATTCCTCTTTTCTCGTAAAACGTGCCCTGATCTAACATTCTAAGACTAAGACTCGATCCAAGACGAAGTCGACAGATGTAGTGCACCAACACATTCTACTCAACAATGTGTGTACTTGAAATCCTTTGAGGTCAAAAAGGAAGAGTACATTGCAAAAACACCAATGAGTTCATCAAAACCATCTGTCAAGAACCAACCACTGTTTGTGCCAGTTCAAATAGCTGAACCAAACCTCTGTTAAAAGAGAAGTTCAAGTGACTGATGCACCCCCTGCCAACCAATATCGAAGAGGTAAAGGTCAACCACCATACCCAAGGGTCCCACATGTTTATGAGGTGTACAAAAAGCCTTCTAAACCAAGAGTGAACAGGCATCCTTTTGGGTACCAGCTGATGATAGGGCAAGACCCCCAACAGTGGTTAGAGAAAAACAGTACCAAAACTGTCCAAACCCCTAAGCTAACCACTGTCCATCCTCCTGAACTTGACATAGACACTGTTGAGACCCCATCCAAAGCCTTATTGGCTTTGAAGACCCTAATGAACTAACCTTTTACTTGATGTGCAGGGAGCTTCTGCATGCTTAGATAGTCTTTGGTATGTAGATAGTGGAGGCTCCAGGCATATGACTGGATGTAGAGCCCTGCTCAAAGATTTCAAAATTCATGGAGGGGGTGATATATCCTTTGGCAATAATAGTAAAGGGAAGGTAATGGGGTCTGGTACAGTACAGTCTAGAAATGTTAAGTTTGAAAATGTCAATCTAATAGACAATCTAAAATTCAACCTCCTTAGTGTCTCACAAAAAGTGATAAGGGCTATGGCTCATTCTTTACTAAGGATTGTTGTAGGATTGTTGGACCCGAAATGGTTAAAAAGATTGATGAAATAATAAAAAATGGAAAAACCCAACTTGTTGCTCAAAGGAGTGGCAATGTTTATGTAGTTGATTTGTCAAAAGAGAGCCCCAGGACTGATGCTTGTCTGTTCTCAGCTGCCTCTAACAAAGAGACAGAACTTTGGCACAGGAGATTGGGGCATACAAATCTCAAGACAATCACTGCTTTGTCAAAACAAGGGTTAGTAAGAGGTCTTCCTCAAAAATTGTTCACCTGTCCTGAGCATTGTGTTTCCTGCTTAAAAGGAAAACAGTATAAAAGCTCAAAGTCCATTGAAGAGTCCAAAACAACCAAGTGCCTGCAAATGCTGCACATGGATTTGTTTGGCCCAGTTAAAGTCATGAGTCTCAAAAAGAAAAGATATTGTTTGGTGATTGTAGATGACTTTTCTAGGTTTACTTGGACTTATTCTTACATTCCAAAGATGAGACTGCATGCATTCTGCAAGACTTTGTTAAACAGGTTGAAAAGCAGTTTGACTTGCCAGTAAAAGTCTTCAGGAGTGACAATGGCACAAAGTTCAGAAATAGGGAGATGGATGAGTTTTGAGTGTCAAAAGGAATTGTAAGGCAGTACAGCAATCCAAGGACACCAGAACAAAATGGGGTTGTTGAGAGAAAGAACATGACATTGATTGAGGCTGCCAGAACTATGCTTGCTGATTCAGGTTTGCCTTTAACTTTTTGGGTAGAGGCAGTAAACACGGCTTGCTTTGTCCAGAACAGAGTTTTAATCAACCCCAGGCATCAAAAGACTGCCTATGAACTACTGTATAAAATCAAACCACTGATCTCATACTTTAAAGTATTTGACTGCCCATGCTTTATTTTGAACTTAAAAGACTCAATTTCAAAATTTGCAGCCAAGGTTGACAGTGGATATCATTTAGGATACTCAACCACTGCTAAGGCCTACAAAGTGTTTAACACAAGGACCAAAACAGTGGAAGAGACTTTAAATGTGAAGTTCAATGAACTTTCTTCAATGAAAATCCCTGCAAACCCTGCAGAGTTGTTTGATCTTGATAAATTTACTTTTGAAAAAGTTTTGTCAAGACTAACAGTGCAGGTCCATCACAAAATCCTCCATCAGACTATGGATATGAAGTCATCATTCCACAACAAAAGTCTGCATCAAATGGTAGAGCAGCAGATGTTCAAAACAGCTGTCAAAGCTCAACCACTGCTACCTCAACAGTTGTTGACCAAAGTATCCCATCAACCTCTGCTTCCACATCATCAAACACTGTCGATAAAAGCCATCAAACAGTGGATAAAAGTCAACATGTGTCCACACCACTACCTCCTATTCCTCCACCTCCATTTGAAGCCACTGCTGGATCATCAAAGCCACCAGCAGTGGTTAGCTCAGATGATTCACATCTGCAGCCTTCACCATTTAATGCCATTGTTCCATACAAAGGAGATATTATCTTCTTGAAGTCTCATCCACCAGACCAAATCATTGGCAACATCAGTGAAGGGGTGCTCACAAGAAGTCAATCCCAAAACATCTGTCTTTTTGCTGGTTTTCTATCTCTCCATTTTTGCTGGTTTTCTATCTCTCCATTAGGCAGTCAAGTATCAAGAGGCACTAAAAGATAACAGATGGGTAGAGACCATGCAAGAGGAGCTCCAACAGTTTAAAAGACAACAAGTATGGGAGCTTGTACCACTGCCAGAAGATGTAAATCCTATTGGCACAAAGTGGGTCTTCAAAAACAAAACTGATGAAAGGGGCATTGTTGTCAAGAATAAAGCAAGGCTGGTGGTTCAAGGTTTCAGACAGGAAGAGGGCATTGATTATGATAAAACTTTTGCCCCTGTAGCAAGATTGGAAGCTATTAGACTGTTCCTGGCCTTTGCTGTCAACCACAACATAAAGGTGTTTCAAATGGATATCAAATGTGTTTTCCTCTATGGTAAGATTCAAGAAGAGGTATATGTTTGTCAACCTCCTGGCTTTGAGGATCCATTTTATCCAAATCATGTCTACAAGCTAAACAAAGCTTTGTATGGCTTGAAACAAGCACCTAGAGCCTGGTATGAAACTCTTTCCACCTTTCTTCTTTCCATTGGTTTCACAAGAGGTAAAATAGACAAAACACTGTTTTTAAAATGGAGAGGGAAAGACTTGATGATTGTCTAGATTTATGTGGATGACATCATTTTTGGAAGCACATGTTCTAAAATGTGTGAAGAGTTCAGACAACTCATGAAAACTGAGTTTGAGATGAGTGCAATGGGTGAACTCTAGTGCTTTCTTGGTCTCCAAGTAAGGCAACTGCAAAATGGTACTTTCATCCATCAAAGCAAATATGCCAAAGAACTTTTAAAGAAATTTGAGATGGATGATTAAACCATGTAGTACACCTATTGCAACCACAAAAATAGTCATGTCTGATGAAAAGGATGATTTGGTTGATCAAACTCTTTATAGAAGCATGATTGGGTCTTTATTTTACCTAACTGCATCTAGGCCAGACATCATGTTTGCAACATGTGTTTGTGCAAGATCCCAATCAGCCCCTAGAAAGTCTGACCTAATTGCTGTAAAAAGGATATTCAGATACCTCAAAGGTGCTCCCACACTTGGTATTTGGTATCCAGCTAATGGAAATATCAAGCTTTCAGGTTTCTCAGATAGTGACTTTGCTGGATGCAATAAAACAAGGAAGTCCACTTCAGGAGGGTGCCAATTCCTAGGCAGTTGCTTAGTGTCTTGGCAAAGTAAAAAGCAAGCAGCTGTTTCAACATCCACTGCTAAGGCAGAGTATATAGCTGCTGCAAGCTGTACAGCCCAACTGCTTTGGCTTCAAAATCAATTGCTGGATTTTGGTATCACCGCCCTAAAGACACCTCTCATGTTGGACAGTCAGGCAGCAGAAAAATATCATCAAAAATCTAGTCTCTCATTCAACCACCAAGCACATTGATATCAGACATCACTTTGTGAGGGATTGCTATGAAAAAGGTTTGGTTTCTCTGCATCATGTTCCAACTAAGGATCAGCTGGCAGATATGCTAACAAAAGCATTAGACACATCTACCTTTGAAAGCTTGATATCTAGGATTGGTATACTGAACATGGAATAACAGGCAAAATCCTGTTTTTCTATGAATAAAAGCAATAAAATATTTTCAGAAAATCAAAAATCCATCCATAAAAATAGCTAAAAATGAAATTTTCATTAATCCTTAAAAGTCGGCCATAACCACTGTTTTTGGTTCAAACATCTGTTCTGTCAAAAGTTGTCCACTACTGAAAGTCAACCTCTGTTTTCTCATTTCTTTGTTAATCACTGTTGTTCAAAATCAGTGTTTTAACCCACTAATAGCTTAAAGTCAGCCACTGTTCTCACTATAACTGTTGCAAACCACTGATATTGTTCCATCAATGGTTTCCTACCAACTTTCCTAGATTATCATCAGAGGTTGTCACGTGGGCAGTACTTGGCTGTCAGATCTTTTTGTAACCGCTGCCACGTCAGCATACACTTTACCCCCTATAAATCCCTGATCAAAACCCCAAACAGGGTTTTTACTGTCGAATCGAATTCAAAATTCCTTTCTCAAAGCAGTTACCATCATTCTCTCTCAAAATTACTCATCTTCTTCATCCATTCTTCATCACCTTCAAATCACCATGGCACTCCCACTCAAAACTCCACACAATTGCTTGGGTTTACTTGAAAAACCAAGTCACACTGAAACCTTCAATTCCATCATTGATGCTCTGTCGTCTTCAAAGTACAAAACTTTGTTGACTTGTGATGCTCCAATCTACATGGATACCCAGCAAGAATTTTGGAAAAATGCTAAATTAGAAACTAAGGATAAAAAGCCCTTAGCCATCAATTCTTCTATAAAGGGTGTTCCAGTCACAATAACACCTCAAACCATTTCGGAGGTCTTTGAACTTGATGATCTTGCAGGTAAAACATCTTTCCCAAAAACAGAGTATCAAACGGATTTCATTGAAAGGGGGGTATGAAGAGGAAATGAAAAAAGACACTTCACAAAAGGGGGGTTTTCCTCCTGCCCCAGGTTTTTGTTCGATACCCTGCTGATGTGTGTGTCAAACAAGACCACTGCTTTCAATGAATTCACTTTGAAAATTCAATACCTGAGTTATGCTATATTACATGGTGAAAATTTTAACTATTCCCAGGAGATCTTCAATTATCTTGTTACAAATGTTAATAAAAAGGCATTTTTGTTATTTCCAAAGTTTTTAAGTTACTATTTTAAAAAGAAATTTTCAAAAGATAACGCCCATGTGCTTGGCAATCCTTTTTCAATAAACAGCCTAACTTCTGAAACCTTTACAAGGATGTCAAAACTTTCCAAAACACAAACAGAGGTTCCTGAGCAGACTTCAGCAGCTACCACTGCTCCTCAGGCACTTGCTGTTGAGCATACTGCTCAAGGTGATCACAGTAACACAACCACTACTGTGAAACCCACACCTAAAACCACCAAAAAGCCCAAACAGAAAAAATCCAAAAAGCTCCCCAAACCCACTCAAAAGGTAACTCTGGAAGATGAGATCCCAGAGCAACTACCAATGACAACACAAAAGTCACAATAACCACTGCTGCTACTTCTTCACAGCAGCTGGAAGAAAGATCTCAACCTGAGCCTCAAACTCCTCCTGCTTCTTCTAAAAAAGAACAGGTTGTAAGAACAGGGACACCATATTATGATGCTCTGGAATCACTTGATTCCATCATCCACAGCCCACTGCCCGGGACAAATTCTCTTTCCACCCCTATCCTCACTGCACAAATTCCACCACAAATAAAACCTTTGTTGGTTGCACTTGATACAGCTCAGACAGAAATCAGTTCTTCTCAATCACCTATAATTGAGAATATGCCTCAACAAGTGACTGAGTCTGAGCTTCCTATTATTGCTAACCCACCAACAACTGAGGAGGTTACACTGCAGGAAGTACAAGTACTTCCTGTCAGTAGTTCAAGTAGAGCAGCTACTACAAGTGTTGAACCCACTGGTTTACACTTGGACAGTAGTTTCATCAGTCAGACTCCCTTGAAGGCAATTTCTTCATTGGGAACCAGGGTGTTTCCAGTATTCACTGGTTCACTAAAACTGGTCACCCCTACATAAGGAAGAAGTCCCCAGTACCAAGACAATGGGGCATCAGTGGATGATTTCTGGGAATCTTTCTCTAAATCCGCTGCTGATACAACCACTGCCAGTGGGAAATCAGATGATCCCATTAACTTGGGTGATGGTTTAATGTACAAGGAATTGATGGAGAGGGTTGACAAATTGGACACATCTGTTGCAGACATCAAGTCAATGCTGCAACAGTTGTTACAAGCACAAAAGGCAACACCCACTGCTGCAACATCTGCTCCATCATCTACTCCTACTCCCACTGAGCTTTGGAGTCTATTTCAACCTCTGCTTCACCAACAAAGAGAATATGCTGATCAGCAACATGAAATTCAAGTTCAAAAGATCAGAAATATGATGGAAGCTAGGATCATGGATACACAAGCAGACATCAAGGCAATCAAGGCCCACTTGCTGAAAACCACTGGTTCTGCTCCTCCTCCTATAATTTTTGTTGATAATCCTCCACCAGCTGATGCCAAAAAGGTGCATAAAATGAAGTAGCTAAAGAAAAAAGGATATGAAGATGGTCTGTACATTGCACCAGATAAATCTAGTATGCTTGCAGACATCCCTAAACCAGATGGTTCCAAAAAGGTTGATATAACCTTAAATGCCATTGTTGATGAAAAAGCAAGGGTGAATAAGGATAGGGAGGCAAAGGGTAAATCAAGGTTTGAGCATGAGAAGAAAGTTTATATGGAGATGGAAGTGCAGGGTATTTCTGAGCCCAAGGATGAAGGAAGTCCTAAGCCTAAAAGAAAACAGCCCACTAGAAAAGTGAGGCAACCCAAATCCATATCTTCCAGACTCACGAAACACACTCCCCAAACTCCCAAAAGCTCCTCACATCAAACCTCTAAACCAACAGATGTTAAAACACCTGTTGTATCAACCGCTATTGGTACTTCAGTGGTTTCAACAAATGTTACAGCATCAACTACCACCACTTCAACACACACTCAATCCACTGCCTTACCAAAAATCACATCACCACCAAAAACATCCTCACTACCACCAACACCACCTGCCAAAAAGCAGAAGACTTCAGGTGACACATCATCTGTTGTAATGGCAACAGTGGTTGAAACACCAATTGTTTCAACAACTGTTAGTCAGCCACCTACCACTTAACCCATCAAAACACCATCAACCGCTCCTAAATCCAAAAGGAGAAGGATAATATTGGATGATGACTCTTCACCACCTCCAACATCTTTAAAACCACTGACCCTTGTTACCATTCCAAACCCTGTTCCAATCTCTTTAGTACAAGTCTCAAATCCAAACACTGCCATTGTTCCTGCAGGAGTCCAGTATCTATTAGATCTTCCAGCAGTTAGAGAGGAGATAAAATCCTTCTACTCTGAAGATGACCCTGCCAAAAGGAACATGCCATTTGTTCAAGGATATCCCAGGCCTAATAACATTGAAGAATATTTGAAGTTAAAGGCTCAACAAGCAGAGGATATCTCTAAAAGAAATTCAAAGGGAAAATCTGACAAAGAAATTCAAAGATACTAGCAATATCTGCTCACTCAAGTCAGAACTTTGGAACAGTTTGCAAAAGATCTTTGTCAGAAACTATCAGAAAGAGATGATGAAAGCCTGAGAAAAGGTTACCTTGCTCACATCATGGCATTCAAGAAGTACAAGGCAAATAAAGCTCAATATAAAGAATGGACCCTTGGTGATCTCAAAGAGGAGTTAGAAAGAAATGAAAAGATGAACAAAGAAAAGGTAAAACATACTCCTCCTGTTTGGTCAAAGTACAAGAAAATTGTACCTGAAAAGGCTTTACAACTGAAGAGAATGAAAGAAGAGCTTATTGCTGCTGATTATGGGTCAAGGAATCAGGTTACTAGGTGGAAAGAAGATAAAGTGTTGGCCACTTACAAGAGTTTAGAAGAGTTGAGAAAGAGGGATCCAAATGTTCCTCAACAGCCTGTTTACTCTGAAGCAGTGGTTCCAGCTAAACCACAAAAGCTACAAATCAGGAGATCCACTGCTCCACATGCTGCCATCCTCTATCAAAGAAGGAAACAAAAGCAGATGGATGCAGAAATAGCAGAAGATATAGGAGCAAGGGATTACATTAAAAAATGGTCCTTCAGCAGATGATTGCAAATAATCCTGAACTGACACAAGATACAAACATTACTGCTAAAAGTGTTATAACCAGGCCACAATCTCTAAACTCATCTTCAATAAAATCTGTCGGAAGAAACCCACTGGATTCAAAAATACTAAAGTGGAAATCTGACAAACAGACCCACGTATTGACTTTGATCAAATCCAGTGGTGAGGTGAAGAAAATATCAAGGGAACAAGCACTGGGCCTGGGTGTTGAAGATCTGCAAGATCTCCTTGATCTTACACTGTGCAGGGATGAGGATGATACAGATTCCTTGGACTTTGAATTACAATTCAAAGGGCAAGTCAGGGAATTATTGATGAGGCAATAAAGATCCACAATAATGAAGGGTTTTGGCATCATCTGTTCCAGGGGAGATTGTTGGGATTGAACCCTACAAAGGAACAGTTGATTAAAGCCAAAACTGGATCAGATCAGTGGATCTAGAATAAGCAGATGTTTGTATTCAATCTTTCCCCTTGGAAGTGGCCCTAACAACTGATGACCTCCATCCACTGATGATCTACAACAATTGCTGCCCTTCAACATCTGATG